>NC_034613.1:73856422-73862493 GCF_900095145.1 Mus pahari | reverse complement strand
ATCAGGAAAGGGGGATCAGAACACATGAATTGATATTCTCTCTCTCTCTCTCTCTCTCTCTCTCTCTCTCTCTCTCTCTCTCTCTCTCTCTCTCTGTTTCTCTCTCTCTCCTTCCCTTCCTCCCTCCCTCACTCCTTCCCCCTCTCTCTCATTCTCCCTCTTCCTCTGTCTCCCCTTTTCCAATTCTGTAGGAGCTACTGAAATGTAAGAAAATTGGGCACACCCTCAATTTTTAATTTTTTTCTTATTTTGACAATTTCATATTTACCCTTTATTTGCCATTTATTCCTGATAGTGTCCCTCCTACTTCCATAGGGGTTTTAAAATTATCTCTTTCTTTCTTTTTATTTTGTTTAATGTAGGTCTTGTTTGGGTAGCCATAGCTGTTATGTGTTCAAGATTGCAATGCTTGTGTCATGTCCAGAAGACAGAGTTTCATACCATACTTCCCCTACCTTCCCTTTGCCATCTCTTCTATAATGCAACCTAGATCTTGGAGGATTGATATAGATATCCCCCGTAGGGCACAGTACTCAACAGTTAATTTGTATTCTGCCTGTGCTGGCCTCTATGGCACAGAGGTTTAATTCCTTACTGTGGCATCAGATGAATGTCATTTAAATTCTGGTTCTGTTATTCTGCAGTTCCATGGCCTTGGGAAACATGTTTCTTATTGTTGCTATAAAAAATTACAAATGTAGTGGTTTATGACAACACAAATAATATAAATTTATTATATGACAGTTTGAGAAGCCAGAAATCCAACGTTAATTTTAACAGACTAAAATCAGAGTACCATTCCTGTCAGGTAGTTCTAAGGAAGCACCTATTTCCTTGCCTCTTCTGGCTTCTAGAAACTACCTGCATTCTTTGGCTCTTGGACACATTAGTCTAACTTTTGTCTCCATCTCCTTCTCTAATTTTATAAGCAGGTTTGTGAATGTGTTAGATCCTAGGTAGTCCAGAATGATATCAACATCTCAAAATTCCAACTCTAATTACATTTGCAAAACCTTTTTGCTCCATAAATAAAACCACACCTTCTTATGACTAGGACCTGCACTTCTGTGAGGGCACATTCTTCAACCATAGGAAAGTTATTTAATGCATCTATTCCTCAGCTATTTTTTTTTTGTATGGAAAAAGTGAACAGTAGTTTCTGGGATATAGTTCTTAAACACAAGAACAATATGACTTCGTCTTTCTGTTGTGAAATGGGGGTTGATTTCTATAACTAGACATTAATATGCACTCCCTCTTATAAGCCTTTAAAGGATTTTATATCTTCCTCTCATACATGAATGTATAGAAATGTTTGCTGGACTCTGTTATTTACAAATGGAAGTATGGTAACTTCATGGGTAATCATTTTATTATTTCTGATGACCTGGCATTTAGCAGAACATCACATTAAATACCGCGTTGCAAACTAGATTCTCTTCATTTGTTTTGTTTTGATAAAGGCTCTCAGGCTGGTCTCAAATGGCTGCATACTAAAGGATGACCTTGAACTTCTGATCTTCCTGACTCTACCTTTTTGAATATTTGTATTACAGGCATGCATGACCACACTAAGTTTAAGCAGGGGCCTATATATCCCAAGGGCCTCTGGAATGATAAAACAGCTCTCTAACAATTATGGTACATTCTTAGCTATAAACTAATTTTAATAAATATGTACACTTTAACTGAACACACAAGGATTTCCCTAAAATCCTTTTATTCCATGTACTATGTTTTTAAATATCATAGAAACATCTCTTTTGTTTTACTTTAATCATTCACGACTGCCATGTATTTGGTGCCTTTGCCTTTGGATTTTAGGGAGTATCTACAAATGACCCACGAAGGTTGTGCCGAGAAAAATGTGAGTTTGTAATGTGCTCCCTGTTCCTGTTTTTCTTCACAGGAGCCAACTCTTCTAATTTCTTCCATTTTCCCTTGAAGTTGTGATCTGGTCTTTTATTTGCAACTCTGAAGGACTTCGTGAGCTCTCTGGATTGACTGTTTCTAAAGAGAGATTGCCTGTTTGTCCTTCAGAAATATTCATCCTTGAAAATGCTAGGAGAAAACCGACTTTATATTTCCACTTTCCATTTCTTCTCCTGGAGAAATGGCCTCTGGGAAGTAAAATCATCCAAAACCACTAGTGTGTTTGCCAGCCTGCTGGGTGCTGCAGGTTTAGGAAAGACATAGCCTTCTAGGGGCCTTCACAGACTTTCTCAGTTGATTTGGACCATAATCTCAGACCACTATGATAGCAAAACAAAAGGACACTTATCAAATTACCTGTCATGTGCTGAGAACAGACCCTAACACTGACTCATTGTCTGGTGACCTTGGCCACTTGGACACCTGCTTTGTAGAATCCATTATCTGTTCCAACTCAAGGTGGGAGGAACACTGTTCTGCCTGCCTGCATACAACCTTCAACTTCAAAGTAATGCCGTTTTTACTAAAGGATGTGGGAGGGGAAAGTCCAGGTGGGGATAAGATTGGATAAAACTGTAAAACTGACCTTTGCCAGTGAGCTATGTGACCTTAAAAGACAAGGATGATTTGAAACTTGATAGGAATTTTCAATCTGGGCTTATCAGAGCTGGAATCCCATAGACTTCAGTCCCTCCAATAAGCAGATAATCAGGCATATCAGTGGTGTTTTTCTTTTTCTCCAAGGTAACACTGTTCAAACAGTATCAGGGATGAAGAGTTGCTCATACAACCCCATATTGCCTTACAGATGAGAAGGTAATCAACCACATTAAGGGTTACAGAGTTGTTGAGCTGGAATTACAAATTTTATAAACATAGTAATCCTGAAATGATCTAAAAGCAACTTTCTTAAACAACATTCAAAGATAATATTTATCAAATTGATTTAAATCTTCTCATTTTGAATCCATACTCATATCAGATGCTATTAAACTGTCTACTTGATTAAACTTGACCAACTCACAGTCTTGAAACTTGTTGAGTCATTGATTTTGCTGACTGCCAGGAGACCAATCCAGGCTGATAAGGCTGAATTAAAGAAAGGTTCCTCCATAGGCCCACAGGGTTTCTAATGGCAATTTTAGTGACAGGCTCCTATCCTATATTGAAGCTGTATCTCCTAGGAAATTGCTTTGGTTTCCCCTCTGGCTTTTCCTAGCAACTTACTTTTTACACTCCTCACATCTACACTATTCGTGAAAAGGCATATCAGAAGCACACAGAACGAAGCAGTGAGTGAAGAATTTCTTCCATATTTACCTATCTTTTAACTTCATTAAGTTGCTCATTCTTTATGCCTTTCACCTGATTGTGTAGTGAATACAATTTCACCCTTCAGTGTGGTGAATACAAGTTCCCTGTCTTTTTTTTTTCTTTTTATGAGCGAATGAATATATTTTTTCACTTGCACTTTATAAAAGTTTCAATGTAGTCATGTTTTATTATTATTTTCTATTTTTTAAATTAATGTATTTTTATAATCCATAATACATTCCCTGCTCCCCCATTCACCCTCCAACTGCTCCACATCCCACACTTCCTTCCCACCCCTGTCACCACGTGGATGCCCACATCCCACCTGACTTCTAAACACCCTAGGGACTCCAGTCTCTTGAGGGTAACATGCATCATCTCTGAATGAACACAGACCTAGAAGTCCTCTACTCTATGAGTGTTGAGGGCCTCACATCAGCTGGTATATGCTGTCTATTTGGTTTTCCAGTGTTTGAGAGATCTCAGGGTCCAGATTAATTGAGACTGCTGCTACTCCTACAGGACCACCCTTCTCCTCAGCTTCTTTCAGCCTTCCCCAATTCAACAACAGGGGTCAGCAGCTTCTGTCCATTGGTTGTGTGCAAATATCTGCACCTGACTCTTTCAGATACTTGTTGGGTCTTTTGGAGGGCAGTCATGATAGGTCCATTTTTGTGAGTGCTCCATAGCCTCAGTAATAGCATCAGGCCTTGTGACCTCCCCTTGAGCTGGATCCTGCTTTGGGCCTGTCTCTGGGCCTTCTTTTCCTCAGGCTCCTCTCCATTTGCATCCCTGCAGTTCTTTCAGACAGGAACAATTATGGGTCAGCGATGTGACTGTGATATGGCAATCCTTCTCTTGATGTCCTGTCTTCCTGCTGGAGGTAGGCTCTGTAAGTTCCCTCTCCCCACTGTAGGGACTTTCATCTAAGGTCTCTCCCTTTGATTTCTGAAAGTCTCTCACTTCCCAGTTCTCTAATGCATTCTGGAGGTTTTCCCCAACCTCCTATCTCCTGAGGTTGCCAGTTTCCATTCTTTCTGCTGGCCCTCAGGGTTTCAGTACTTTTCCCTCACCCAATACCAGATCAGGTTCTCCTATCCCCCTCCCCCTTCCCACTTTCCCTCCTAGTTCCCTCCCTCTCTCCCCACTTGTGATTGTTTTCTTCTCTATTCTCTACCAAGTGGGACTGAGGCATCTTCACTTAAGCATTTCAGCTTGTTGATGTTTTTGAGTTCTGTGGAGTGTATCTATGGTATTCTGTGCGTTTTTTGGCTAATATCCACTTATTAGTGAATACATACTATGCACGTCATTTTGGGTCTGAGTTACCTCACTCAGGATAAGATTTTCTAGTTCCATTCATTTGCCTTCAAAATTTGGGATTTCCTCATTCTTAATGGCTGAGTAGTACTCCATTGTGTATATAATCCACATTTTCTGTATCCATTCTTCTGCTGAGTTGTTTCTAGCTTCTGTCTATCACAAATAAGGCCACTCTGAACATAGTAGAACACGTGCACCTGTGGCGTGGTGGGGCATCTTTTGGGTATATTCCCAAGAGTGGTATAGCTGGGTCTTCGGGTAGATCTATTTCCAATTTTCTGAGGAACCTCCAGAATGATTTTCAGAGTGGTTGTACCAGTTTGCAATCCTACCAGCAATGGAGGAGTGTTCCCCCTTTCCTTATGTCATCTCCAACATGTGCTGCTGTCACCTGAGGTTTTGATCTTAGCCATTCTTATTGGTGAAAGGTAGAATCTCAGGGTTGTTTTGGTTTGCATTTCTCTGATCACTAAGGACTTTTGATCACTTTGAAGATTTCTTTAGGTGCTTCTCAGCTATTTGAGCCTCTTCAGTTGTGAATTCTCTGTTTAGTACTATACCCTATTTTTTTTTATTGGATTGATTAGATTTTTGGTGATTAACTTCTTGAGATCTTTATATATTTTGTATATTAGCCCTCTATTGGTTGTGGGGTTACTGAAGATTTTTCTTTCCCAATCTGTAGGTTGCCAATTTGTATTATTGACTATGTCCTTTGTCTTACAGAAGCTTTCCAGTTTCATGAGGTACCATTTATCAATTCTTTTTTTTTTCAATTTTATTTGGTATTTACTTTATTTACATTTCAAATGCTATCCTGAAAGTCCCCTATATCCTCCCCCCCCCATGCTAACCTACCCACTCATTCCCCCTTTTTGGCCCTGGTGTTCCCCTGTACTGGGGCATATAAAGTTTGCAAGACCAAGGGGCTCTTCCCAACGATGGCTGACTAGACCTTCTTCTGCTACATATGCAGCTAGAGACAAGAGCACCGGGGATACTGGTTAGTTCATATTGTTGTTCCATCTATAGGGTTGCAGACCCCTTCAGCTCCTTGGGTACTTTCTCTAACTCCTCCATTGGGGGCCCTGTGTTCCATCCGATAGCTGACTGTGAGCATCCACTTCTGTGTTTGCCAGGCACTGACATAGCCTCCAAAGAGACAGCTATATCAGGGTCCTTTCAGCAAAATCTTGCTGGCATGTGCAATAGTGTCTGCGTTTGGTGACTGATTATGGGATGGACCCCTGGGTGCGGCAGTTTTTGGATGATCCATCCTTTCATCTCAGCTCTAAACTTTGTCTCTATAACCCCTTCCATGGGAGTTTTGTTCCCAATTCTAAGAAGGGGCAAAGTGTCCACACTTTGGCCTTCATTCTTCTTGAGTTTCATGCATTTTACAAATTGTATCTTGGGTATTCTAGGTTTCTGGGCTAATATCCACTTATCAGTAAGTGCATATTATATGAGTTCTTTTGTGATTGGGTTACCTCACTCAGGAT
>NC_034613.1:73850637-73856314 GCF_900095145.1 Mus pahari | reverse complement strand
AGGAACCACCAGACTGATTTCCAGAGTGGTTTTACAAGCTTGCAATCCCACCAACAATGGAGGAGTGTTCCTCTTTCTCCACATCCTCGCCAACATCTGCTGTCACATGAATTTTTGATCTTAGCCATTCTGACTGGTGTGAGGTGGAATCTCAAAGTTGTTTTGATTTGCATTTCCCTGATGATTAAGGATGTTGAACATTTCTTGAAGTGTTTCTCAGCCATTCTATATTCCTCAGTTGAGAATTCTTTCTTTAGTTCGGTGCCCCATTTTTAATGGGCTTATTTGGTTTTCTGGAGTCCGTGTTCTTGAGTTTTTTATATATATTGGATATTAGTCCCCTATCTGATTTAGGATTGGTAAAAATCCTTTCCCAATCTGTTGGTGGCTTTTTTGTCTTATTAACAGTGTCTTTTGTCTTACAGAAGCTTTGCAATTTTATGAGGTCCCATTTGTCAATTCTTGATCTTACAGCACAAGCCATGGAACTTCTATTCAGGAATTTTTCCCCTGTGCCCATATCTTCGAGGCTTTCCCCCACTTTCTCCTCTATAAGTTTCAATGTCTCTTGTTTTATGTGGAGTTCTTTGATCCACTTAGACTTGAGCTGTTTTAATGTGGTTTTGGATTCGGTTTGCAAGAATTTTATCGAGAAGATTTTGCATTTATATTCATAAGCGAGATTAGTCTGAAGTTCTCTCATAAACATGGTTAGTTTTAATGGTTTAGGTATCAGAGTAATTGTGGCTTCATAGAACAAAATATGTAGTGTTAGTGTTCCTTCTGTTTCTATTTTATGGAATAGTTTGAGGAAAATTGGGATCAGTTTTTTTTTTTTTCTGAAGATATGGTAGAATTCTGTACTAAATCTATCTGGCACTGGGCTTTTCTTTTTTTCTTTCTTTCTTTCTTTCTTTTTTCTTTTTTTTTTTTTTTTTGGTTGGATGGTTTTTAATGACTTCTATTTCCTTGTGTGGTATGGGCATATGTAGATACTTTACCTGCTCTTGATGTAACTTTAGTATGTGGCATCTGTCTAGAAAACCATCAGTTTTATCTAGATTTTCCAGTTTTGTTGAGTATAGACTTTTATAGATTTCTTTGTGTTTTGAATTTTTTTGACAGTTGTGTTTATCTCTTCTACCGTGTCTTCTACACCTGAGTTTATCTCTTCTATCTCTTGTATTCTGTTGGTAATACTTACATCTATAATTCCTGACCTCTGTCCTAGTTTTTCCATTTCCAGGTTTGGCTCCATTTGTGTTTTCTTTATTGTTTTTACTTCCACTTTTAGGTCTTGGATAGCTTAATCAATTTCTTCACCTGTTTACCTGTGTTTTCCTGTATTTATTTTAATGAGTTATTGATATCCTCCTTAAAGGACTCTATCATCTTCATGAGATAGGATTTTAGGAGATTCTTGATTTTCAGATATGTTGGTGTATTCAAGGCTTGCTGTGCTGGGAGAACTGAATTCTGATGATGACCACATATTTTGGCTTCTGTTGCTTATGGTCTTGTGCTTGCCTTTCACCATCTGGTTATTTCTGGTGTTTGTTGGTCAGGGTGACTGTATGGAGTCTTCCTACTGTATGGAGGTGTTCCAGTAGGCCTGTGGCTCTAACTGTATCAGACCATCTGTGGGGCCTTCCAACTGGGAAGTCTTCACAGGGCCAGAGAATTTGCTGATCTGTTTTCCTGGCAGCAGTAGATCTCCTGGGAGGCCTTCAGGCAACTGCTCTGAGTGCTGGGGTCCCTCAACTCCTCTGAGTGCTATGGGTCCTCTAGGATGGATCAGGATATGGAGTCTTCATGGGTGCAGACCAACTAGGGGTCTTAAATTTATTTTTTATTAATTGTTTATTTAGTTACTTTACATCCCAGTCATAGCTTCCTTTCCCTCCTCTCCCTCCTCCTCTCCTCTCCCTCTTCTCCCTCCTCTCCTTCTTCTCCCTCCTCCTGCTCCCATCCCTTCCTCCTATGCCATCCTCCTTTTCCCCTCAGAGAAGGGGAGGACTCCCATGGAGATCTACCCACTTTGTCATATCAAGTTACAATAGGACTGGAGACATCCTCTTCTGAGATGACAAGGCAGCCCAGTTCCTGGAAAAGGATCCAAATCAGACAATAGGGTCAGAGACAGCCCCTGCTCCTGCTGTTAGAGATCCCATATGAACACCAAACTGTACATTTGGTACAAATGTGTAAGGGGTCTAGATCCAGCTCCCTGGTTGGTGGCCCAGGTTCAGTGAGCCCCCATGGCCACAGGTTAGTTGACTCTGTAGGTCTTCTTGTATATTATCCATGACCCTTCCAGCTCACTCAACTCTATCCCCCACTCTGTTACAAGATTTCCTGAGCTCTTCCTGATGTTTGGCTGTGGGTCTCTCTATGTGGTTCTATCAGTTTCTGGATGAAACATTTCTCGAGAGTTATGCTAGGCTCCTGTCTGCAAGCATAGTGGAGTATCATTAATAGTGTCAGGGACTAGCTCTCATCCATGAGATGGCTCTCAAGTTGGGCCAGTCATTGGTTGTCCATTCCTTCACTTCCTGCTCCCTCTTTATTCCTGCACCTCTTAAAGGAAGGAAAAATTGTAGGTGGAAAGTTTTGTGGCTGGATTGGTATCCCCATCCCTCCACTGGAATTTTTGTCTGGTTATAGGAGGTGACCATTTCTTGTTCTATATTCCCCATTGCTAGAAGGGATCAATTGTGGGGAAAGTGGCAGGAGAGAGAACTGTAATCAGAGGGTGGGTATTTCTGAGACAAGCTAGAAATCTAGGATGATGTAAACTCCCAGGAGTCTATGAGGGTAACCATAGCTACCTGTCTTAAACACACTAATTTTTAGTAAATCAATAAGTAGTGTGACAGCAAACACACCTTTGCTTACTCGGCAAAGTTATTGAACATACAAAATGATGTTTTTATCCTTAAGAAATGTTACAGTACTTCAGAAATAAGAATTATTAGGGCTAGATTGTGATGCAATTAGCAACATTAGATTTTCTGAAGTGATATTTCCCAATTATAACAAATGTTTACTTCCAAAGGCCTCTCTGTTCATATACATCACAAATGGAATGGAAATGCACTTGACTTTAGAGGACCACCGCAGTCCATGGTAAGAAATTCCATTAACTGCATTCAACAGTAGCGTCAACAACCTCATTGATTTCTTTGAGCCAGCAACAACATACATGAAGGAGAAGTCAGTAGATAGATGAACTTCTTTGCAGGAAATCAAAATGTTGATACTGAAGAAAATTTGAATTTTCACCTTCAAACTTGTTTTTCTCATTGTGGATGTGGGTGAGTTATAAAACGAAAGAAAGAGCCAAAATTATCCCCCAAATAAACTGCCTGGGCAGAAATAGGAACTGTGTTAACTTCCTTGAGAGATGAGTTCAGGAACAATGGTTAAGATATAGGAAGAAATCAGAGCAGAATGACAGACATCCCAGGAAAAACTTGTGGCCTGTCTTCCAGGACTGGCTACCAGGAGATCAATCTAAGCAAGAGTAGGGCACAATAGATTGAATTGATACAATAACCACCTTGGCATGACCCTGCTGAGCTTATTCATCTTTGAAAAAACAAGTTACCGTTATTCCCTGAGATGCTCAGGTTTTTTTCCAATTTTTATTAGATATTTTCTTCATTTACATTTCAAATGCTATCCAAAAAGTCCCCTATACCCTCCCCTCACCCTCCTCCCCTACTCACTCACTCCCACTTCTTGGCCCTGGTGTTCCCCTGTACTGGGGCATATAAAGTTTTCAAGAAAAAGGGCCCTCTCTTCCCAATGATGAACGACTAGGCCATCTTCTGCTACATATGCAGCTAGGGACATGAGCTCTGGGGGTACTGGTTAGTTCATATTGTTGTTCCACCTATAGGGTTGCAGACCCCTTCAGCTCCTTGGGAACTTTCTCTAGCTCCTCCATTGGGGGCCCTGTGTTCCATCCAATAGATGTCTGTTGGCATCCACTTCTGTATTTGCCAGGCACTGACATAGCCTCACAAGAGACAGCTATATCAGGGTCCTTTCAGCAAAATCTTGCTGGCGTATGCAATAGTGTCTGCATTTGGAGGCTGATTATGGGATGGATCTCCAGATGGGGCAGTCTCTGGATGGTCCATCCTTTCATCTCAGGTCCAGAATTTTTCTCTTTAACTCCTTCCAAGGGTATTTTGTTCTCCATTCTAAGGAGGGACAAAGTATATACACGTTGGTCTTCCTTCTTCTTGAGTTTCATGTGTTTTGCAAATTATATCTTGGGTATTCTAAGTTTCTGAGGTAATATCCACTTATCAGTTAGTGCATATCATGTGAGTTCTTTTGTGAACGGGTTAACTTGCTCAGGATGATATCCTCCAGATACATCTACTTGCCTAGGAATTTCATAACTTCATTGTTTTTAATAGCTGAGTAGTACTCCATTGTGTAAATGTACCACAGTTTCTGTATCCATTCCTCTATTGAGGGACATCTGGGTTCTTCCCAGCTTCTGGCTAATATAAATAAGGCTGCTTTGAACATAGTGGAACATGTGTTCTTACTACCAGTTGTAACATCTTCTGGATATATGCTCAGGAGAGGTATTGCTGGAATCTTCATAGTACTATGTCTAATTTTCTGAGGAACCACCAGACTGATATCCAGAGTGGTTGTACAAGCTTGCAATCCCACCAGCAATGGAGGAGTGATCCTCTTTCTCTACATCTTCACCAGCATCTGCTGTCACCTGAATTTTTGATCTTAGCCATTCTGACTGGTGTGAAATGGAAAATCAGGGTTGTTTTTATTTGATTTGCATTTCCCTGATGATTAAGGATGTTCAACATTTTTTCAGGTGCTTCTCAGCCATTCAGTGTTCCTCAGTTGAGAATTCTTTGTTTACCTCTGTGCCCCATTTTTTTTAATGGAGGTATTTGATTTTTCTGGAGTCCAGCTTCTTGATTTCTTTGTATATATTGGAAATTAGTTCCCTATCAGATTTAGGATTGGTAAAAATCCTTTCCCAATCTGTTGGTGGCCTTTTTGTCTTATTGACAGTCTTTTGCCTTACAGAAGCTTTGCAAATTTATGAGGTTCCATTTGTTGATTCTCAATCTTACAGCATAAGCCATTGGTGTTCAGGAATTTAACCCCTGTGCCCATATCTTCGAGGCTTTCCCCCACTTTCTCCTCTATAAGTTTCAAAGTCTCTGGTTTTATATGGAGTTCCTTGATCCACTTAGATTTGAGCTTTGCACAAGGAGGTAAGAATGGATCAATTCGCATTCTTCTACATGATAACAGACAGTTAAGACAGCACCATTTGATGAAAATGCTGTCTTTTTTCCACTGGAAGCTACTTTATCAAAGATCAAGTGACCATTAGGTGTGTGGGTTCATTTCTGGGTCTTAAATTCTATTCCATTGAACTACCTGTCTGTTGCTTTGCCAGTACCATGCAGTTTTTATCACAATTGCTCTGTAATACAGCTTGAGGTCAGGCATGGTGATTCCCCCAGAGGTTCTTTTATTGTGAAATGAGAATTTTATTGCATATTTTTTACATTGATGATCACAAGGGAAATTGGTCTGAAGTTCTCTTTCTTTGTTGGATATTTGTGTGGTTTAGGTATCAGAGTAATTGTGGCTTCATAGAATGAATTTGGTAGAGTAC
>NC_034613.1:73842668-73849187 GCF_900095145.1 Mus pahari | reverse complement strand
GTTGTTCTGATTATTATGTGTCGGGAGGAATTTCTTTTCTGGTCCAGTCTATTTGGAGTTCTGTAGGCTTCTTGTATGTTCATGGGCATCTCTTTTTTAGGTTCGGGAAGTTTTCTTCTATAATTTTGTTGAAGATATTTGCTGGCCCTTCAAGTTGAAAATGTTCACTGCTCAGGCAGTGAGAGCCCTCCTGGGCAGAAACCTCTCCTCTGTCGGGGAAGGTGCTTGTATGTCTAGAGACAGAAAAGGGATCTTTCCCAGAAGCTGTGTTGCTTCTTCAGGCCCCCCTCTCCCAGCAACTCACTGGAGCAAAGATGGCAAAAATGGCTCTCATACCAGCTCAGGCACTGAGAACCCTCCCGGGCAGAAACCTCTCCTCTGGCGGGAAAGTTCCTAGATGACTGGAGCCAGAAATGGAGTCTGTTCCAGAAGCTGTGTTGCTTCTGCATGGCTGCCCTCTCCCAGGCAACGCACAGGAGCAATGATGGCTCTCCTACCAGCTCAGGCCTTGAGAACCCTCCCAGGCAGACACCTCTCCTCTGGAGGGAAAGGTGCTGGATGTCTGTAGCCAGAAACAGAGTTTGTTCCAGCAGCTGTTTCGCTTCTGCAGGCAGCCCTTGAGTCTTGCTTTTCAGGTGTGTTGGGGTATCCAGGACTTGCTGTGGTGGGTGCATTGGGTTCTGATGATGCCCAGTGGTCATGGTTCCTGCTAGTAATATTCTTATGCTTGCCTTTTGCCATCTGGTAATCTCTGGTGTTAGATGATCTAGCTGTCTCTGGCCGTAGCTTGTTCCTCCTGTGATTCTGTTAGCCTCTCTCAGCACTCCTGGGAGTCCAACTCTAACTTGAGTCCCAGTGGTCAGAGCACTCTGCAGGCAAGCTCTCCTCTTGCAGGACAGATGTCCAGAAGTCTGGAGCTCTGATCCTCCTCCTGAGTCCTGGGGTCAGAGCCCTCCCTGTAGGCTGACTCTCCTCTGGCAAGGAAGGTGCCCAGGGGTCTGGGTCTAAGATTTGCCTCCTAGCTGAGGATGAAAGGCCCGAAGGGACCCTGTCCAAGAAGTTCTGTTGCTTTGTCGCCCATGTGCTTGCCAGTGATCATGAGGTCCTGGATGTGCTAGGGGTCCTGTGGTGTGGAGAGTCCTCTGGGTCCCTTGGCGCTCTCCAGGTTCAGGGGGAAGATCAATACTCAGTTTCTTAAGGAAGTGAAACTTGAGGGGAAGAAACAGATAAGACCTTCTCCCCAGGACTGCATAATGTTTTCCCTGACTAAGTCATTATTAACTGAGTACCTTTATCACTCATTCTCTCACAGATGAAAAGTACAGTTTATGTGTTTAAAAAAAAAAAAAAGTTCTACCACCCAGCTCCAACTTTGAAAAATTCGAAGTCGGGGGATTTCTCAATACTTTGGCACTATGTACAATTTTTTTTTGATAAAAGTTTCACAAATGTCTAGATTTGATTACTCAGATTATGTGATAAAATTCGGTGCAGGAAACCTGTTCCCCCATTCCAATGTGTGTTATCCTTGACTTACAAGCCATAAAATCATCCATCTTGTAGTACCTGGCTCTAGCTTTTTATTTCTAGTTCCATCAATTGATTATTATCCCTTTATCTGATCTCCTTGACAGTCCTCAAATTGTAGTCTATCATGCTATGACTCATTCATATTGTCCTGAGACCTTTGCAACCTTCTTACATATGCTCTTTCTGAACTCCTAATCTGAAGTATCACCTCTCCGCTCTTAATCCGTGCTGTCTGATTTCTTCCTCATTTTTCTTGGATGTAATTACTGAGAACACATGTTTCTTGAATTATTTGTTGATTCCTGGACTGGACAGTGGGAATATATGCTCTATGAGACTAGAGACTGATATGTCTAGGACTAAAAATGTTTCATAGAGTATGGACCATGATGACTAGTGTGGCCTGATTGCCCTCCCCTGTCTTCTGTGCATGGCTGAATTCCTTCAAGTTCTTTCTATTCTCTGGTTGGCTGAGTAAATTATTATTATTCTATGGATAATTCCATAATTACTCACCTGAACAACTATCAACACTCCTGTTCTTTTTCCATATCTGCCTTTCTCTGCCTTATGAGCATTGGTAGTGCTCTGACAGGTGTAAATTATCATCTATCTCAGCAAGCTTTACAGTTTTGAAAATGTGTTTTATTGTATGTTTTCTGTATCATGTTTCCTCTTTGCTACATTATCAGTGTAACTATATCCCTTCCATCTTATCTGCCCCATAGTTATAATGGATTTACCCATTTTTTTTTCACCTCAACAGAATCTTGTAAGAAGAAGGATATGTATATATAATGTTCTACTTTCTGCCTTGAGCCACAAGCTCCTGGACAACAATTCATCAAACATAAAACTCATATCTCTGTCTTTCCTTCTACCTCATCTCATTCTCTGTCACTTTGTCTCTTTCTGTCTTTCTGCCTCTCTGCCTCCCTCTGTGTCTCCATCTCTCTCTCTCTCTCTCTCTCTCTCTCTCTCTCTCTCTCTCTCTCTGTGTGTGTGTATTTGTGTGTCTAAAATGTTCAGTAGAATAGAACTGGACATAGGGACATGCCCCTGTAATATATTCTCCTAGTTGAGGTGAGGGTATGTGGTTTGGAGGATCACAAGTTTGAAATCAGCCTGGGCAGATTTGGAGCCAGAATAGGATAGACAAATAGCTACATAGTAAGATGCTGTCTCATACAAACCCATAACTTAAAATTAAAAGACACACAAGTGCACAATATAAAATACTATTACAGGAACTTAGCCTAAAGCAGGCTAATGTCTACAAAATTCATAATGTTAGAAGTAAGTTTTACAGGCCAAATAATGATGGTTCTGTCATCTGCTTAAAGGTGAAGTTGTAATGGATGGAAGAAGAAAGAGTAGAGGCTAGATCCTAAAGACAGATTCAGTACTCATTCAGCGATATTAATGTTTAATGTTGACATTCTACAAGTAGAAGAGGATGCATGAAAGCTAGATATGAAGTACTTCATGACAATTATGCTAAAATCCCTAAACCTACAAATGCTAAAATATATTCTGATGTTTTTCTTGATATTTATGTAAGGAGAAAGTGACTTGAGTGTTACTGGAATCTAAATTCTGAAAATAAGCTTACTTTCATAATAAATGCCTTTATTTTTTAAAACAGAAAAGGTCATCGCAAATAGGCTTAACATGGTAAATGGGTTGAACTTGTTTAGTATCTGTTAAAAGTTCATTTAACACTTTTATTATGATTATATATTGATTTGCTAGGTATCCTTTTAAAGTTCTTTGATTAAGGGTCAGTAGAGCATAGCCTTTCACACTTCAAGGCCATTAAGTCCTATTAAAAGGGCAAATAGCATAATGCATTGCTTCTCTCTGTGCAAATCTCAGCTGCATTTTATTAAGGTGGAGCATACAGTGCTTTTCATTAGCACTCAATCAGTTACATATGGGAGGAGGCATATAAACAAAGAATGCGCACTTAAGTAAAACCCTTAACATACCCTTTAAAGTCAGGAAAAGTAAAATATTCTGTGATAACCACAAATTATTGAATTTTATTTGAAATATATTATATGAAATTCTCAAATAATTAATTAAAATATGGTTTTAAAAAACAAAACGAAAATAAAATACCTAATGCAGAAAAACTGGCCTTCTTTAATACTCTTAGTAGAAATGTAAATTAGTTCAGGTATTATGGAAATCAATATCAATGCTCCTCAAAAACATAATAAAGAACTTCCATATGATCTCTAAAATTCTAGTACTGTATGTATGTATGTATGTATGCACGCATGTATGTATGTATGCATGTATGTATAGGATATGGAGTCTATTAAACAGATGTCTATAATCCTACATTTATTGAAGAATTATTCCCTGTATACAATGCATGAAATTTAGTGAAGACGGCCATCACCACACAAGCAAATGAAAGCAGTGTAGTACACACTCTACTTGGGCATTTGTTTATCCATAATAAATAATGAAATGCTATTTGTGGCAATATGTGTGGAACCAGAGGATATTAGGATAAGTAAAATGAGACAGGTACAGAAAGACAAAACTTGCATGTTCTTACTCATATGAGGAAATATAAATGTTTATCTAATAGAAATAGAGAGTAGAAGAATGGTCACTGAAGTTTATAAAGGGTAGGGGGAGAAAAATAGAGATTACATAACAGGTACCAAAACACTACTATAAAAAAGAATAAGTTCAAATATTTTACATCATAATGTGAGGATTATAATCCGAAACAATTTATAATGGACTTTAGAAAGCTCTGAAAAACCAGATATAAGGTTACTAACATGAAGAGTACTAAGTTGGAAATGGAAATGTTAATTACTTGGTTTGATCAGTACATTTCATATGCATGTATAGAAATATCACATTATATCTCATAAATACATTTAATTATTGGGATAATTGAATTCTCAAATAATTATATAATAGAGATATCCATAGTACACCATGCCTTGGCTATATAACCAGTAATCTTTAAATAAGTATCACCTGAGAACTTGTTGGGAATGCAGTATCCCTGCACTCAACCCATACCAATGGAATGCTTGAACAAAATGCCCAAATGGTTCATATTTACAATAAAGTGGGCCAATCTCTTTGTAAATCTCTGTTTCTCAAATATGGCTGAATTTTGTCATCACTCAGAGAGCTTGAAAATTTACTGAAAAAGTTTTCATTACATGAAAACAGAATATATGATGAGAAGCAAACAGGACAGGTAACCCCAATAAAGAGATAGATTGCAGAATAACAGGAGTAAAATAAAACCTAACATAGTCTTTTTTTTGTATAATAATATGAAGAAATCTTTACATTTGGGATACTGAAGATTTGATGAAACATAAATTAACCTTAAAATAAGACTTCTAATTAATGGGAATCATCTATCCCATGTGTACATCTATATAGTTACTTCAGCTTATCATATTAGCAAAATGATGATGAGAGGAGACAAAAATGGTTGTGCTGATGAGTAACACTTGAAATACGGGATGATGGGCAGTTAGACTAGACACCAAGAAGTAATAAAACATGGGACGTTCATACCAAACGTGCACTATACAAACTAGTAGTATGCTGAGAAAGAGGACAGTATTTAAATCTCCTTTGGAAAAATACAGATTCCAGGAAATTGCACGTGGATCTCTTGTGCTCACCTGCTTGTTGAGACCATCCATGTACATAAATACCACCTAAGAGAGTCAAAAGAAAAGCAAAGGCCAGGTCCTATGGCTGCTTTGTTTGGATCATCATCATTCTACCAACATAGCACAGATTGCTGCTGATATCACTGATTTTAAAAAAAATACAGAATTATTTTGGGAAAGGAGAATGCATTTGTCTGCGAGAAAGTTACAATCCATATTAGCTCCTATATTCACTACCTCTCTAGGAGAGTAGTGGGACTCGTCATAATTTTCCAGTCCTTCTGGATTAGTCTCCCAACTCCTTCTCTATATTAGACATCCCTTACAGACATTTAAAAGTCACTGAGGCCAGAAGAGAGGTGTCTGCCCTGGAGGTTTCTCAGTGCCTGAGCTGGTAAGAGAGCCAGCCACCTTTGCTCCTGTGCATTGCCAGGGAGAGGGTGGCCTGTAGAAGCAACACAGCTGCTGGGACAGACTCCTTTTCTGGTTCCAGACATCCGGCACCTTTCCCCCAAGAGGAGAAGTGTCCACCCTGGAGGGTTCTCAGTGCCTGAGCTGGTAAGAGAGCCATCTTTGCTCCAGTGAGTTGCTGGGGAGAGGGCTGCCTGCAAAATCAAAACAGCTTCTGGGAAAGATCATTTTTCTGGCTACAGGCATACGGGCACCTTCCCCGCTAGAGGAGAGGTGTCTGGCCGGAATGACTCTCACTGCCTGAGCTGGTAAGGGAACCATCTTTGCTCTGGTTCACCTAGGCTCCAGTCTGCACTGGTGAGAGTGTGGACCACAGAAGCTACACAGCTTTGGGACACACAGAAGCAACCTAGCTTCTGGGACAGACCCTGTTTCGGCTCCAGACATTAGGGCACCTTCCTTGCCAGAGGAATGGTGGCCACCTGTGAGGGCTCTGTCTACCAGAGCAGGTGAGAGAGTCATATTGTGTCCAGGGTCCCTCGGTGTCTAGTCTGTGCAGGTGAGTATGTAAACTGCAGAGGCAACACATCTTCTGGGACAGGCCCTGTTTTGGGCCTAATTTTCAGCAGGGAGGCATATCTGAATGCCAGGCCTCTATGTACCTTCCCTCCTAGGGGAGAGCTTCCCTGCAGAGAGTAATCTGACCACTGAGACTCAGGAGAGAGCTGGACTCACAGGACTGCTGACAGAGGCTAACAGAATCACAGGAGGAATAAGCTCCCACCAGGGACAACTATAACAACTAACTCCAGAGATCGCCAGATGGCGAAAGGAAAATATAGGAATCTTACTAACAGAAATCAAGACCACTCACCATCATCAGAACCTAGCACTCCCACCTCAGTCAGTCCTG
>NC_034613.1:73834066-73842657 GCF_900095145.1 Mus pahari | reverse complement strand
GGGGAGGGTATAGGGAACTTTTGGGATAGCTTTTGAAATGTAAATAAAGAAAAAACAGTCACTGAATGTGTTGTCATTATTTGCTGTTCCCTTAGGTTTCATTTTCTTATTGCCTCTGTTCTTTGAAAATGGTGTTTTTTTGTTTTCCAAGTGCCTTCCTTCAGGGAGAGGTGGTAGGTGGAGAGCCACTTAGGTGCTGGAGAGATGTCTCTATGGTTAAGAGTGCATGCTGCTTTTCTAGAGGACTGGGATTTGATCCCCCAGCACCAGCATGGTGGCTCACAACTCCCTCTAATTCCATTTTCAGGGCATCTGATGATCTTTCTTGTTTCTCGTTGACACCAGACATGCATATGGTATATAGTATTATAGACAGGCAAAACACCCCTACACATAAAATAAGTTGAAAAAACATATTTCTTGTGTATCATTTAAAATTTAAATTTATCATTATTCCATACCCAAAAATTCCTCAACTCCCTCACATAGGGTTTTTCATGTCTTCTTTAGTATACTTCTCATGCTATGGACCACAGTGCTACCTACACTGCAGAAAATTCCTCTTCCTCAATAAAATGAAGTTCTATCTTATAAAAATGTACACTTCATTAAAATGTATCAATATATTCAAATATTAATAAAATTATAATATAAGCATAAAATTTGAAATGGCATTTTCTTATATAAACAATTCATTCCTAAATTTTAACCTCAAGGTCCAAGTCTCATGGTAGCACTATTCTAGCTGACACAGAGAAATATCATAATCCATTGTCAGGACTAGTTTTTAGTTAGCCAAGATATCAGAGAAAAATTCTTATATAAATATTCCCTATTGTACACAAACAATTCATGTTTCAATTATATTCAACAATCTAATGCCATTAAAAATATAACCCTCATGTTCAAATCTCCTGTGTTCAATAACTCACTTCCACAGAGTATGACTAATTGCTTTCTCATTACTCTAAGGATAAAAATATAATACTGAGATCAGAGTCAATTTTTCAGATTAAGTGGATTAAATTTTTAAAAATTTAAAATCAAGATCTCTAGCATTCCCCTGCTCAATACGAAAGAGTAATAAACTCCTGGTTCTGTTTTTTTGTTTTCCACTCAAGTGACGTAAGATGGGTCAACGCTGTTTTATAAATGCTAACAAAAACAAGGAGGAAAATAAACTACTACTACTACTAAGTTTCCAAATATTACATAGCTGTATCTTGGCCACATTAAATCCACCACATGCTAATTTCTTAGGATGTGTCTCATTAAACTCACCATTTCTTTTGCTTTACATGTTCCATGAATGCTTTCATATGTGGTGCTGCTCCTACAAATACTGTAGCGGGCTTCAATTTTCTCATGATTAACTAGGCAAAGGCTTTGACTGTGTATTAGTTTTTTTCTTGCTAACATTACATATCTGACTAGAAGCAATTTAAAGAAGAAAAGTTTGAATGTAGGTCACATTTCTCCCAGAGTCTATCACAGTGAGAAAGGGAGTAGAGTAAGAGAGGCTCACTCACAGCTCTGCAATGGAAACTTGTATGTCAATATTCAGCTCAGTGTGTAAGGATCCCTATAGGATGGTGCTGCCCATAGTTTCATCTCCTCAGCTAATTCTCTATGGAATATCCTCACAGACATACAGAATAGTTTGGTTCACTAAAGCCCTAGCTTTTTCTTAGAACAACCAAGTTGATAATTAAACTTAGTTCTTACTGTAGGATATGAGCAGGTAAATATCATTGAAATTGTTTTAAATGTAAATAGATATGTAAATCTTTACTGGTTAAAGTAACACATTACACTTACAGATGTCCAAAAAACCTCAAATTAATTCACCAAGTATACCTTCCAGTGTGACTTATGGTGTACTACTGAATAATGGCACTCTATCTATAAAAGGGATTTATATGAGCACATTATATATTCCTGTTAAGTATTTTGTATAGATTGCTTGTTTCAACTTAAAAGGCTTGTAATTAAAATGCATAATCTCAAAAAAATGTTTCAGGACCTGTGTTACAATCATTTGTAAATCAATCCCTGGAGGGTCCCTGGGATTTACATGAGGGAAAGAAGAATCTTTTGGATGGCAAGTACAACTGGCCAAAATTTCAGAGCCACCAGGACTGCTGAGAGTTCAAATTGAGCATATCCAACACTATTTAAAATGAAATCTGACTCTCTTTTTCTTACATTTATAGACATAGAAGAAATATCTATTGAGTATTCTGCCACAAATAATTTGACCAAAGAAGAATTATGGAGTCAGCCATGACTTTCATGTTTCTTCCATACTAAAGCATTCACTTTTTAAAGCATATGCTTTTTGTTTGGTTGGAGTAACACAATGCTTCAAATGCTACTATCATAGTAACTCCAGAGTTTCTACATGTTCATAACCATACCACAGACACCGTGACAGGCAGAAAGTCATATTGTTTGACACAGTTTTGAATTCTGATTAAGTTTCATAAAAAT
This sequence comes from Mus pahari, assembly GCF_900095145.1. Classification (NCBI taxonomy): domain Eukaryota; kingdom Metazoa; phylum Chordata; class Mammalia; order Rodentia; family Muridae; genus Mus; species Mus pahari. Next base: position 73,840,167 of record NC_034613.1, on the reverse strand, counting down.
GTGTACTTAGCAAAAGAGGTAAATAGTTTAAATGCAGGAATTTATACCCTTTCCTTTCTTCCAATAATATTTATTGAATATCTCTCAAGACACTTTATACTATTTCTTCTTGAGTGTATCCAAATGTTTATTTTACTCTTCCTCTCAAATATTTTTTGTTTATTTTTGAAATTAATATAACTGCAACATTTCTCCCTTCCCTATTCTCACTCCAAAACTTTTCCCATATCTCTTCCTGCTCTCCTTCAAACCCATGGCTAATTTTTTTCACTAATTGTTACTAAATGCAGATATGTACCCACCACTTCTTTTTATGAGCTTAGTTGGGTATGGTTAAATATGTTTTTGACAATCAGTCTTCACTCATTTCAAAACAATAATACCTTTATTAGAACAGGATTTCACTTCTGTTTTACCTACAATTAATCCATATGCAAATTACATGGCTCTTAAGGAATTCCAATATTTGTTAAGATTTAGCATAGGCACCATTCTGTGCTTTCTCTAAGCTATTGTTACTGGCCTTTCAGTGAAAATGACAGCTCTAGCTCCAGCCTTCAAATGTCCTTCTGTAGAAGCAGAAGATGGGTGGCACACTAATTAGGTTTCCTCTACCTTTCACTGAACTGAGAGCCTAGTTGCAAAGACTGGAGTGTGGCTTATATACCCTGTGAGACTTCTTTGGGGAAAAGTGATTTTCACTTTCCCAATACATATCAATTTCAAGGAAATTCTTGGTTAGGAGTAAGAACCATGTTCACTTCCCTCTCTCAGTGCTGGGACCCCATCTGGCTTAAACCAGTGCAGGTCATGTGCATACTGCCATAGTCTCCTATGTGCCTCAGTCTTGTTGTGTCTGGATGATGTTGTTTCCACTGCTGATGCTTACAGTCTTTTTGGCTCCTTCTTCTTCCTCATAGTTCCATGACCCTGAGAGGAGGGATTTGATAAAACCATTCCATTTGTTGTGGGTCTCTGTGTTTATTCCCATCTACTTGAAGAAAAAGCTTCTCTGATGAGGGCTGACAGATGCACTGACCTATGTGTATAGCAATATGTCATTAAAAGTCATTTTCTTGCTCTGTTCCTTTAACAGAATGATAGTAGTAAGAGGGAAAAAGTAATTCTTACTCATTTCAGCTGTGTTTTCTGAGAAGTTTGGCTGCTATATTATGAAAGGAGAAGAAAAGAAAATGGATTTTAGAATAGACAGGCATCTCTGAGGTAGAAAATGTTCTAAAAATTTAAAGGAAATGTTATTTTATTCATAAAGTGACATGTGCTAGTTTAAAAGTCAGCTCTCTTCCTCTCCCTTCCACCTATTCTGTAGCTCCTAATAATCAAGATTTCCTTTGAATTTTTATTTTGTGGCTCAACCAGAAAAGTCTCTCTCTCTCTCTCTCTCTCTCTCTCTCTCTCTCTCTCTCTCTCTCTCTCTCTCTCTCTTGCTCTGTGTGTGTATGTGTGTTAAATGAAAACAAGAAAATTCCTGACATTTGTGAAATAAATAAAGAGGACTTTATATTAAGTGAAGTAAACCAGGCACAGGAAGAGAAATACTGTATGACATTACTCATAATTGAGATTTAGAAATCGCTAACAGAAATGAAAAGTAGTAGGGTATGGTAATACACTTGGTGATCTAAACACCCAGGAAATGGAGCCAGGAAAATCAAAAGTTTGAGGCAAGAATGAGTTACATAATGAGGATAATTCTGGGCTAATCTGGGTACATAATGACACCTGTTTAAAGAAAGAGGAAGGAAGAAGAAAGGAAAGAAAAGGTGAGTGGGCATTGGTGTTTTTCAGAGGCTTGGACTTAGAGAAAGTGAGATTTGGGACATCCTTTGACCCAAACTTTTCAGTGAGAAGAAATGTAAGCAAATATTTACTATGATTTCTATAGTTAGTATTTTATTATTTATTTGGAATTTGGAAAGTAAGTATATTTTATATATTCTTACTACAAGGAAGTACTATGTAAGGTGATTAATGGAATAACTTTATAGTAGAAATCATGGTATATTATAAATGTATATATTAAATCACACTATACAGCTTAACTATATACAATTGTATTTGTCAAATATATCCAAAATATTCTGAATGGAAATTAAGATTCACGTTGAAGTTATTTCTTACCCTTCTAATTTTTGAAATACTGTAAGAAAGGGTGGTGTTAACTGGGAGTTAAATATGAAGTAGATTTTATTAGGGAAGCTGCCTAATCACAAATTCTTTCTTGGAAGGTCTTTGATAAACAATTCAAACTCTTTACTTACCGTGTTTGCTTAGGTGTTCTATTTATTATTTAGTCAGGTATGGTAGTTGGTGAGTTTCTAAGAACTTTTTCAATTTTTTCTAAGTGTGTAGTGTGTTCATGTACACTTCTCTGTAGTATTTGCTTGGAATTATTTTAGTTTCTCTAATGTTAGTAGTAATACCCTCATATTTCCTCTGTTAATAATGTGAAATTTCTACTTATTGTTCTTGGTCAATCTACATCCACATAAAAAAATATGATAATCTTTCAAAAGGTCAACTTTTGACTTTCCTGACTCTAAATGACTTGAAAATTCAGAGAAGGGTTATTTGAAGGGAACACGTGGGATTTCTGTAATGCAATACTATAAGCTTACAAAGATTGGGGTTTTAGTTTTTTTGTTTGTTTGTTTTGTTTTTTTTTTTTTTTGAGACAGGGTTTTGCTATGTATCTTGGGATAGCCTAAGACTCACTATAGAGCACAAACTGGCCTTGAATTTAAACTGTGGATCCTCTTGGCTTAGGCACAGGAGTGCATGTACTACCATGTCACATGTGACCTTTATCTCAGTCATGACGAACCAGAAAGGCAGTTTTATGCTCTTTGTAGTCATTAAAACTTTGTTGATTTTTAAAAAGATTTGTGTGTGCAATAAGTAACTAAACATTTAGCAGTTGTAATTTTATCTAATATTCTATTACTAGAAATATTTGTGGATAAGTAAATAGGAAATAACATTTTTTCCATAGCCATCAATTCTTTGTACTTTAATCATTTGAGGTTATTTATATTAACCTCTGTCCACTGCAGATAAAAACAAAACAAAACAAAACAAACTAACAAAAAACAAACAAACCTTCTGGCCTGAAATTTATCTTTGTGTACAGACAAAAGCACAAATCTTATTTTGTTATGAAGGAAAATCATCCTGATGTTGTAAGTTTATGTCAAAGCAGTGCTAATTATAATGCCCCAAGGGTTAATATATGCATTATATTTAAAGCTGTATGTCAAGAATTTTCACTCATGGGGGCTGCAGCTCAAGGATAGAGGGCATGAGGGACAGTATTCTATCCCCCAACCAAGTTTTTTCTTTTGAACAGAAATTCAGAAGTTACATCTACAAAGATGGAATATAAATTATGTAGTAAAAATGATCCAAATAATACCTATTTGTTTAGGAATTTTAGATGTACTATCCATATATTTGCTATAAAAACACCAGAAAAGGAGATAAAAGGAGAGAAGGATAAAACAGAAAAGGGGGAAGAAGGGAGTGAAGGGGGAGAACAGAGGGGAGCAGCTTTTCCCCATTCTTTCCCCCAATGCATTTGATTTTGATCAAATCCACTTTTCTTTCCTCACTTCTTCAAATTTTCCTATGACCTTCCTCTACCACATCTCCCTCTCGTATTAATATCCTCTTATGTATTTATTTATAGTTTACTGAGTCCAATTAGTGTTGTCCAAATGTGTTTCCGTATAGGGCTGTCCACTTTATCATGGACAAGCTATCAGGGTTGCCACCCCTAAAGAAAACTGATTTTTCTCCCTCTTAACAACTGCCTAGTATCTGTAACTTCTCTACTAAGAGAAGGACCTGATGAGCTCACTCACATCTGCAATGAAATATTTACTAGATTGATCTTGAGCCTTTGAAGCAGGGGATCTGATATAAATGTCTTGTTTGAGGATTAGCACTCCATAGTCCATGAGTCTCTGCACTTGCATCAATTGAGGTTCTCAGTATTAACCTCCATCCACTGCAAAAAGAAGCTTCTGTGTTAAATTTTCTTATTTTCTATTTATCACCTATCCATTTATTTGTGGGTCTAGACACTGGAACGGTCCCCTACCATTGGTAGAGAAGCTGTTGGCCACTGAATGGCTACTGAAAGGAGAGTCACTCTCATGTCAGGTCATGACTCTTGGTAGGTTGCCCATGGCCCAGTGAATGGCCCCACACTGATGCACATAGAGGAAGACATAATTGGGCGCAAGTGATTATTGGTAACAAAAATAAAAAAGGGAGAATGTGAAGTTTTGAGGGGGTTGGGAGAGAGAACTAAAGAGGAGAATAGTGGTAGATGGATAGAATCAAAATACAATGTATAAATTTACAAAATTTAAAATAATAAATAAAACAAAAATATAAAAGAAGAAGCTTTGGGGGACAATTATAAGACTCAAATTACATGAAGGATTTGAGTCAGGTATGGCCACACATGGCTGTCATCCCAGTGACTTGTGAGATGGAGGTAGGAACAATGCACCTTTGAGTACTAGTTGGGTTATATAGCAAGTTCAAGGCAAGCATAAACTATATAGTGAGTCTTTGTCTCAAGAACAAAGTATGTCACTATTCTAATTGACTCTGTAAACTATATTGTGGTATGTTCCTGGTATTTTTTTATTTTTATAGATAAATTCATATATATTCAGTAAGTACTTGTTATCCTACCAGGACATATGACCTACTAAAGCCCACTTCTATTATTGCTGGGAAGAAGCTCAAGTCTGACGGTTTCATTTTTAATGTCTCAGTGAACTAATGGGGCCACATTCCAGAGGACCTCTGGATTGCTGCTCTCATCCTAAAGAAAAACGGAATCATCACTGGTGGAGTTTGGACTTCTAACAAAGAAGTTTTATGAGGGTCTCTGAGTCTCACAGGAGTGAAGATCTATTATCTACTGGTTGATGTATCTGAGGGAAATCAGAAGGGATCACTGAGAGAAAGTGTGTTAAGGGCTTTTGCAATCAGCTAGTTCTGATGATTGGTTAGTGTAACAAAATAGACCTAGATACACTGTTAGTGAGAAGTCAGTAAACAATCAAATTGAGGCAGGATGTGGGAAGGATGATTGTTATAACACTTTAAAATGCTATATATCTTTGGGAGACCCAATGTTTCCTGGTAATTTGGCAATTAGTACTGAATGTTTGTCCTCCCAGTCAAGATTAATGACACAGCTGCCTTTTCTGGCTGTGTCCAAGATACCTACTTTTAAATCTAGGCCAGGATTTTACTACTACATTGTATGTGTTCCAGTAATCTGTTGAATGCCATTCATAATTAGAAGTGTTTTAAAATGAAATTACATCTTTAAAGCTACTCATTATAACATGACCCAGTAATTTCAACTTTTTGGTGAAATTTAAACTTTATTATAATAATTGATTTGAATATGAATGTGTCTAGAATTTTTGCTCAGTCTTTTTTTTATTAGATATTTTCTTTATGTACATTTCAAATGTTATACTGAAAGTTCCCTATACCCTCCCCCACCNCTGCTCCCCTACCCACCCACTCCTACTTCTTGGCCCTGGCCTTCCCCTGTACTGGGGCATATAAAGTATGAAAGACCAAGGGGCCTCTCTTCACAATGAATCTTGATCACTGATTCTTGTGTGTGTGTGTGTGTGTGTGTGTGTGTGTGTGTGTGTGTAAGAGATGGGAGTTTAGAAAGAAGTCATGAAAGCTGTTGTAAAATGCACCTATTGTAATAAAAATATGCTTCATGATATAGCTACATGTGGCAAATCATCAAATAAAATTTTCTTTTAAAATAAAACACACAGACAAGTTCTCATTCAGTGAATATTTTCAGCTCACACACTTGTTTCTAATTTCATTCTGTGTGTATGTGCTGAGTGAATGATTATCCTGCTAGTCCTCCAAGCCTCCATCTACAGTGTGGATAGCAGTACTTGTCATATTAGATTAATTTGAGAATTACATAATAAAGCCTATCATATGCGGGTTGATCACTGATTTATTTATTTATTATTATTTTCTTCATTTACATTTCAAATGCTATCCCGAAAGTTCCCTAT
>NC_034613.1:73832936-73834055 GCF_900095145.1 Mus pahari | reverse complement strand
GCACAAGCCATTGGTGTTCTGTTGAGAAATTTTTTCCCTGTGCCCATATCTTCGAGGTTTTTCCCCACTTTCTCCTCTATCAATTTCAGTGTCTCTGTTTTTATGTGGAGGTCTTATATCACTGATGCTTAAAGGGGCAAAAAAAATGTTAAGGTTCCTCAAGCTTTACCTCCAACAACAACGCCATATATTTTTTTTAATACTTTTCTCTCCACTAAAGAGATAGTTTCAGAGAAAGAGTTGTCATAAATAAATAAATAAATAAATAAATAAATAAATAAGGTACCTATAAACTACTTCAGTTTAAAAATCTTATTTTACCCACATTGTATCCTTCACAGCTTAGCATAAGCTAAGCTTCCAATAAATATTGGTTAGATTGAATCCTATTTTAAAAAGAACTTTGGAAACCCTATATAAAAGATAGAGTATATCATAAGACAAGAGAGAGAGAGAGAGAAATGTTGATCTTAACTGTACCTGGAAGCATGTATATCATTTTAATGTTTTCCGCGAGCTAAGGGATAATCTATCTCAAGAGACACAAACATACTCTTTACTTCAAGGGAGACATAACTTCTCACATAGATCTAGTAAAATAATATCCTATTCTAATGAGTGCCTTATAATTATTTCTTAGTCATCTTTCATATTTCCTAATTTTAAGTTTATTAAATGTAAGTGTCTACTAAGCTATGGAATCATATTATCACCTGTATCATTTAGTGTTACTATATTTTGAAAGATCATACTTATATGCAGCTAAGAATTGGCATTTATTACAGAAATGTCAGGATTCCTACTATAGAGCCTAAACATAAGTTTTTGGTAATAATTATAATCTTTGTTTTCTTCCATCATTTTTCAAAACACACATCTTTGCTCTAAAGAACCTCAGATAAGAGTTTGTTTGTTTCCTTTCCTATTTGGCATTCTATCATCTTCAAACCTGTTTCTACAAAAGCTGAAAAAAATCTTTGTATGTTCTGTTTCAAAAACATAGATATGTACACACAGTCACTTGTGTGTGTGTGTGTGTGTGTGTGTGTGTGTGTGTGTGTGTGTGTGTGTGTGAGAGAGAGAGAGAGAGAGAGAGAGAGAGAGAGATGTACTGTATAT
>NC_034613.1:73826153-73832665 GCF_900095145.1 Mus pahari | reverse complement strand
CTCTCTCTCTCTCTCTCTCTCTCTCTCTCTCTCTCTCTCTCAGATAAGTCAACAAGCCTATTATGGCCTGGTCTGTATAAGAAAGATAGCTGGGCATACCCCATTGAACAAGACAGTGATCAACATTTTCCCAGCATTCTGCTTCAGGCTCCTACTCCAACTTCCTTCAATGATTGATTATGAATTAGAAATATAAGTTAAATAAACCCTTTCCTCCCCCCCCAAAAAAAAGTTAATAGTTTCAACTATTAAATGGAAATGGTAATACCTACTTCATGACGAATTAAATAAAATAACATGTTAAGTGTTTGGCAAAAAAGAAAAAAAGAAAAAGAAACCCATAGCTCAGAACATGGGACATGAATTACAGAAGATGCATACTGAGAAAGGTGATCCTCTTTTAAAGGACAGGAAGGATTTTCTAAAAGAGGAGATTATGTGAATGAGGAATGAATAAGACAAATTCCCCTGGGAATTTGAAATATTCGGCTTAGCAAAGAAGGGGATTTCAGGTTAATTAGGGTCCAAAGTGGTGACAGGCAATTTTCATCTGGGTAATGTATATAATGTCAATCCTAAAACAAGTACCTGGATGTAGGGAGTTGATGTGGGAGTTAATCTCAGGAAGGATAAATGAGGCTGAGGAAGACAGTGAGGAAAGAAAAACAATCCAAAACTGTGTGTGCTTATCTTTTCTTGTCCTTTTCTTTTTCTTTCCTTCTTATTTTTTACACTAAGGAAAAAAACCAACTTAATGAGCAAATGACCTCTGTGAGCAACTGGGATTCTCCCCTCCCATCTGAATCCACTCCCTTTCTGTCTCTTACTAGAAAACAAACAGACTTCTAAGGGATAATCATAAAGTAAAATACTGATTAAAAATCTAACACATAGACATTGGACAAAACAAATGAATGGAAGGAGAAGAGCCCAAGAGAAGGCACGAGAAACACAGACCCACTTGTTTGCACACCCAGGAGTTCTGTCTAGATGGCTTCTACAATAATAAGTAGGTTTTAGTAACACTTTTAGTATTATTTATCCCTCCCTGAATGCCCTACTTTAACCTGCTTTCCCTCTTCCCCTACACCAACTTAACCCTTCCTGTTCCAGAAAACAAGTGACCTTTCTCTTTCTGGGTCTGGTTTAACACACCTAGAGTGTTTCCAGTTCCATCTCTTTGTATGTGAATTTTATGATTTCATTTCTATTAACAGCTGAATAATATTCTATTCTTCGTAAATATCCAACACTTTCATTATTTTCTCACTAGCTGTTGGTTCTCGAGGTTATTCTCCTCTGGCTATTGTGAATAGAGAAGGAATAAAGGAAAATGGGCAGGTAACTCTCCAGTAAATATAGAGTCCTTAGGGTCTAAGCCCAAGAGTAGGAAGGCTGAATAATATACTATTTTGATTTCTAATTTTTTTTAAGCAACTTACACTGATTTCCATTCTGGCTACACGAGTTTGCACTCATACAAGCAGAAATAAGCGTTCTTGGTTCCTAGTATCAATGACAGAATTTGACTTTGTCCTTTTGCTCTTAACCATTCTGACTGGGGTAAGACAACATCAAAGTAGTTTGAATTTGCAATTCTCTGGTAGATAAGAATCTTGAAAACTTTCTTTTTTAAAGTAAAATTTAGGTTAAATATTTATTTTATTCTTTGAGAATTTATTACATGTATACAATTGTTCACATACATTTCCCATTCTTTCCTCCAACTCCTCCCACATACATCCTATCACAGCCTCCTATTATGTTTTTTATTAGATATTTTCTTTATTTACATTTCAAATGTTATCCCCTTTCCTGGTTTCCCTTCTGAAAACCCCCTATCCCATTCCCATCCCCCTGTTCACCAACCCACCCACTCCTGCTCCCTGGCCCTGGCATTCCCCCATACTGGTGCATAGAACCTTCACAGGACCAAGGGCCTCTCAAATATGTTTCTCAGCCATTTGGATTTCATATTTTCAGAACTCCCTGTTTAGTGTCATGCCCCTGTTTTTAATTAGATTGATTGTTTTCTTGATTATTTATGTTCTTATAGTTTTTGTATATTTCATTTAGACATGTATGGGAAGAGGGTATCTTAATTGAGAAAATGTCTCCATAAGATTGGTCTGTAGGTAAGTCTGTAGGCCATTGTCTTGACATTGATGTGGAAGGGTCCCACCCACTGTTGTCCTTTGCTGTACAGAATATTTTAAGTTTCAAGAGGATGCCTTTATTACTGTTGATTTTAATGCCTGTGCTACTGGAGTCCTTTCAGGAATTCATGGCTCATACCAAGGGATGATAAAAGCAGTAAACAGCAAACCAACATATAACATAAAATTAAATGCAGAGAAACTTGAAGCAATCCTACTAAAATCAGGGACTAGACAAGGCTGCCCAGTCTCCCCATATCTATTCAATATAGTACTCAAAGTTCTAGGCAGAGTAATAAGACAACAAAAGGAGATCAAGGGAAATACAAATTGGAAAGGAAGAAGTCGAGGTATCAATATTTGTAGATGATATGATAATATATATATAAGTGACCCCAAAAATTCCACCAGAAAATTATTACAGCTGATAAACAACTTCAGCAACATGGGTGGATGTAAAATTAACACAAACAAATCAGTAGCCTTCCTTTATACAAATGAGAAACAGGCTGAGAAAGAAATTAGGAAAACAACACCCTTCACAATAGTCGCAAGTAATATAAAATATCTTGGTGTGACTTTGACTAACCAAGTGAAATATCTGTATGACAAGAACTTCAAGTGCCTATATAAAAAATTAAAATAAAAAGCCAATTTATATTCCCACCTTTTAAATATTTCTACTTCAAAGATTTTTGTATTCTCCTATATAGTATCCCTTCTTCCACTATTTCCTCCTCTATCCAGTTCTCTTTCCTCACTTGCTCTGTGGGCATGCTCATTCCTCTATATTCTGTCCTGCTGTAGTTTGGAGATACTGTCTATTGAAGGAAACTTTATGCTGACAAGAATTATATACTGAGAAGAAAATTATGGTTCTGTATTCGTATTAAATTAAGAAGATTAGCACCCATTCCAGGTGGTTCACAACCACATGTAGCATCATTTTCAGGGGATCCAACAGCTTCTAGCCTCTGTCATCTGTATGCATGTGATGCACATGTGTATATGTACATAATCAAAAAACATATAACACACATATGTAGCAGACATGCATCTCTGTCTTCACTTTGGTCCCAAACAACTGAAAAGGGTGTTATCCCAAAAGCTGTTGTCTGTGCTTGAAATATGTTCTTCGAGTTGGGTTGCCTTGTCTGGCCTCAGTGGGAGGGGATGTGCCTAGCCTTTCAGAGACTTGATGTGTTCTGGTGGGGTCTCACTTGCTCAGAGGAGAAAGGAAGGGGAAGGGGGAAGTATGGTGGAAATGGGTGACCAGGAGGGGTCAGCTACTGGGATGTAAAGTGCATAAAAAATAGAGAAGATAATACTAATAAAAATAAGCCAGGCGGTGGTGGCACATGCCTTTATTCCCAGCACTTGGGAGGCAGAGGCAGGCAGATTTCTGAGTTTGAGGCCAACCTGGTCTACAAAGTGAGTTCCAGGACAGCCAGGGCTATACAGAGAAACCCTGTCTTGAAAAACCAAAAACCAAAACAAACAAACAAAAAACAAAAAGCAAAAACAAAACAAAAACAAAAAAACTAATAAAAATACATACATTTTTTTAAAAAGCTATATCATAATAGTAGTGGCATGACACATAGTAAATGGATATAGAATCTCACCTCAAACTTAATTATAGTATTTTTTTTCAACAAAGTGTGATAACAATAACACTGTCTTAAAACCTCCAAGTGTTCTGAGTCATAACCAAGTCATAAGTCGTTAAGAAGGCTTGGATAGCAAATGTAATTTGTTCTTTCCAAACTTCCAGAATATATCAGGCTACCTGATTATTGTCAAAGCAATGTTTTGAAAACAAATAAATGAGCTAAAAGAAGCATTTAAACTAAGAATGGGTTGCAGTGAAGGAAAAACTTAGCTATATGGTAGGGATGTCAGAACGGATACTTCAGAGTTGTGGAAGAGGACATTTGTAGTAGATAATGCTCTAGTTGTAACTACTTCAGAGTCAAAGGCATGTGGAGACCTAGAAGAGCAAAAAATGAGTGAAAGTTAGTGGAATTGATATTGAGTGATAAAAACAAAGATGATTGCGTTTCAAGTGCTAAAGAAAGTGAGGGTAGTGTAGCACAGTAAGTAATGTTGCAGAGTATTCAGTAGTGAACAAATTACTAAACCTAGCCAAACCTTAATATTATCATCTGCCATACACATATATCATTGTGTACCTCAGAAGTTTGTTGTCGTGTTTAAATGAAATGATGTAACCAGAATTCTAAGCACATGATAGGTTTGAGCAAGACTGCAGGAAATGTTAACTAAAAAAATATATGCATTAAATAGTACAACTAACCAGTAACAATATGAGAGTTAGTTTGACATTTTTAAGAATGAGCTATAAGATTGGGTGTTTAAATTCACTTTATTTAGTGGATCCAAATAAATGTATCTCTATCTCTGGGGAGGTATCTATCAATGTGATCATGAAACTGTTCCTAGAAATCTGCGAGGACCAACTTAATTCAGCCTGTGTTCTATACAAAATAGATGCATAGCTAAGCTCTTATTACTGATAAGTTACTGAGGCATGTAATCTCAGGAATTAAGAGGCAGATAAAGGACTGATGAGGCAAAGATGGAAAACTAAGACAAGAGGCATGCTTCTTAACAGCCATTGCTTCATGATAAGGCTATAGATGTTATTTTGCCAAATGGTTCAAGACCAGTAGTGCTTGTACACACAAACAAGGGAGGATGTTTGTCTTGATCCATATCCATGCCCTTCTTCCTCCTTCTCTCTCCCTTTGCTCTGTCTCTCTGTCTCTGTCTCTCTGAATCTCTCTCTCTCTCTCTCTCTCTCTCTCTCTCTCTCTCTCTCTCTCTCTCTCTCTCTGTGACTCACACACACACATACACACACATATCACATAGTGTACACTGCTATTGTGGCATAGTCCCAGCAAGTATTGATTTTCAGTGTCTGTTTTCTTGAAAAACTGGATTTAAGTACTGGAGATATATTGCCCCATCTTATCTGTTATGCTCCCTGAATGTCATTGTGTGTTATACCTCTACCATCACTGGAGATAGAGTTTATTCCCTGTTCCAAACTTCATAGAAGATTTGAGTGACAGAAAACTTGGGCAAGAAAGACAGAGTAATTTTCATGTGATTTTTCTCTATACAAATTAATCAGATTTCCTTTGTTGCAAAATATAGTTTCCTAAGACTTCTTTTGATTCTTTGATCACTTTTAGTTTCATTCAAATTGTAGATCTATAGGTGCTCACGAATTGGCGCAAAGACCCATAGTATATATTTTGATATCAATTAAGTCATATATATGCATATATAAAGAGAATAAATGTGTGTGACTTAGAAGTGTGAAAAAACTCACTTGTAAATACAGTATGCACCATTAATCATTGTGACATATATATTGCTCTCTTTGCGCATGTACACACACACACACACACACACACAGGTATACAAGCACATACCCTCACAAAATCAGAGATAGTGTTTAGGAGTCTGAGCATGTATTATAAAAAACAAATTTTGAATTTATTTGTACGGGTTAAAATGAAATGTTTGTTAGTCCTTTAGCTCTTGGCTGCCTAATATAGTCAGCACCAACAAACTATATGGCATGTTTTTATTTCAAACTACTTACAAATGTACTGTAAGTATAAGATAAAAATTCAATTGTAAATAATACTTAACATGGAAAAAACATCAAATAATTTAATCGGTTGCTTGTGGGTATTGGAGTACTTTGATTCATTGAGCTTTAAATAGAACATACTATTAAACTTATTAATTTTATAAACTAATTATATATTTTATAATATCATTATATAATAAATGTACTGTTATAAACTACTTTTACTTGCTTATTTTATTTTTTCAGTAAAAAGCTTTTATTAAAAATACATTATACTAATTTTGTTTCTACATCAAAACAGAGAGTGACCAAATAATTTCTCAGAGCAGGATGCAATCACCTCTTTAGTTAATTCAATTCATAACTTCACAAAAGGCTCATTATTGGTATATTTCATATAAAAATATTTATAAGACTTTCATATTTCTGTTAAAAATTTGGCAAATATGAAACAATACTCTCTTTGAAGACCAGTCAAGTAATGACTCAATTTCCTTTCTTGCAAAATTCAAGAACATGATTGTTTGAAGTCACTTTACTGTCCACAAAGTAGTTAAGGGCTAGGGGTATAGTTTAATGGTGGTGTGTTTGTCTACCAGGAACAAATACTGAATGTTCCCCTAGCACAGAGAAAGAAATAACTGGCCGTGTGATATTGTGCTGCATTCCACACTTCATTTCCAGTGGAGAAAATAGGCTGGTGATGTAACAGAATGTCACAGAGGTCT
>NC_034613.1:73804495-73825482 GCF_900095145.1 Mus pahari | reverse complement strand
AGACCCCTTCAGCTCCTTGGGTAATTTCTCTAGCTCCTCCATTGGGGTCTCTGTGTTCTATCCTATAGATGACTGTGGGCATCCACTTCTATATTTACCAGACATTGGCATAGCTAAGACGGAAGGATGGACCATCCAGAGACTGCCCCACCCGGGGGTCCATCCCATAATCAGCCACCAAACGCAGACACTATTGCATATTAACATAGATTTCTAATAGGTTTTTAAGTGCTGAACTTCAGAATATTATTCAATAGATAGGCATGTAAAAAATGGCTTTCAGAGGCCATTTTTAAAACCCAGCCATCAGGAGGCAGGGACTGGTTGGCCTCTTTGAGTTTCAGGACATCAAGGGCTACCTAGTTAGACTTTCTAAAATAAAATGCATTTGGAAGCATATATACTCAAAGAAAGGCCTTTAGTATTCTAAGCATTAGATTGATTGGGGAGAAGCAGTCTTTCCTTTTTTTCAACAGGCATGCAGCCACTGAGCCAGCCCTAGCTCTGGTTTTAGAGAAGCAGTCTTTTCTTTTCTTTTTTTTTTAAAGATTTATTTATTGTTATACACTGTAGCTGACTTCAGACACACCAGAAGAGGGTATCAGAACTCATTATGGGTGATTTGTGAGCCACCATGTGGTTGCTGGGATTTGAACTCAGGACCTTCGGAAGAGCAGTCAGTGCTCTTACCCGCTGAGCCATCTCACCAGCCCCAGAAGCAGTCTTTTCTTAACAGCTTCCAGGGAAGCAATAAACCTCAAATTCATCGTCATAGTGTCAAGGACACACAGGTGATGTCATGTTTGTCCCACAAATATCTTGCAAATATCTAGTCTCATTGGTGAGAAGCAGGGGAAGGGGTGTCTGTCACAAAGAATGTGGGTAATTTTTCTGAGGATGATACTCTAGATTTTCTCTTGATCTCCACATGCAGTCAGTCACAGGGGCCCATGCCCCGCCCTGGCATTCTGTTACATCGTCAAGCATATATCCACCACTGGACATGAAATGTGGGGATGCAGCACAATCTCAGGCGACCTAGTTATTTCCTTCCTTTAAACTCTGATGTTTTCTAGAAGCATGTTTATTTGCAGAAGCATACCACAGGCTCACCAAGACATGACCCTGCCACATTCCAGTGCTCATTACACTAAAAATGCCAACGAAACTATGACACTTTGGAAAATTGAAACTAGAACTAGAGCCTCATACTCTGATATCCAAACTGTCCAAATCACAATCATAAGTAACTCATCTTATTACATTCACCAAGATTTCAAACAAGATGGGAGAACTGCCACACGATGACACAGGTAGTGCAGTTTTATAAAACAGAATCTCTAGCACCTGTAAGAAAAAAAAAAATGCTAGGAAGAAGTCGCAGGACTCTTAAAGCATGAGTTCAAATCAAGTGTTATCAAGAAAGAAAGAAAATATAGAAAGAAAAACAACTGGATCGTTTAGAATTAAAAAGTGACAGAAATGAAATACAAACATAAAAAAGTTCCAACTTCATAAGATATACTGAATAGGCAAGTGGAGATTACAGAGAGCCGAGATAGACAACCAGGAAGTATGAAGACTGAAAAATAGACTAGAAGGAAAGACTGAAAAAGCAAAGAAATTAGTCAAAAGTACCCTGAAGACTATTAACAAAACACCCAACCATGTGGTTTTGAAGTTCTAAAAGGAAAATCGAAAGGTGGTGGAACTGAGAAATGTGTGAAGTAGCATAGCCTGGTAAATTCCAAAGTGCCACTAAAATTCTTTGAATTTAAGAGATTTAATAAACACAAAACATCCATAAAAATTCAAACTCATACACATTTACAATAGCATTGTTAAAATTTAAAGAGAAAAATACAAAGTTGGCCAAAGGAAAAATGATTTTAAAATACCAATGTATTTCTTATCAGAAACCATGAGATCAAAAAAAAAAGTTTTTTTTTCTTTTTCAATTTTTTGAGAATTTTATACCCGTGTAATGTATTCATATGATTTCTACTCTTCCATGTTTTAAAAAGTTAAAATTAAAATTTTAAGTGTATATTTTTATTTTATCATAAAATGGAAAATATTAGGACATAGGAAAAGAACTTGAGGAGGTGCTTCACAAAAGAAGTCAAACATTGACAAAGCTTGAGAAACAAGATGCAGTAACATGAACCTTTAAGGAACACTCCTCCATTGCTGGTGGGATCGCAAGCTGGTACAACCACTCTAGAAATCAGTCTGGCTGTTCCACAGACAATTAGAATAGTATCACCTAAGGACCCAGCTATACCATTCCTGAGCATATATCCAAAAGATGCTACAACATGTAATAAGGACACATGTACCACTATGTTGATAGCAGCCTTATTTATAATAGCCAGAAGCTGGAAACAACCCAGATGTCCCTCAACAAAGGAATGGATACAGAAAATGTGATACATTTACACAATGGAGTACTACTCAGCAATTAAAAACAATGAATTCATGAAACTCTTAGGCAAATGGACAGAACCAAAAAATATCTTCTTAAGTGAAGTAACCCAGTCACAAATGAACACACATGGTATGTACTCACTGATAAGTGGATATCAGGGAAAAAAAGCTTCGAGTACCCCGGATACAATTCACAGACCATATGAAGCTTAAGAAGGAAGACCAAAGTGTGGACGTTTCAGTCCTACTTCGAAGGGAGAACAAAATAATCATGGGAGGTAGAGGGTATGAGGGACTTGGGAGGAAGAGAGGAGGGAGAGGGGAAAGGGGACAGGATCAGGTATGGGAGGAGACAGAGGAGATGTACAGAGGGTCAAGAAATTGAACAAAGGTGTGTAGCAGTGGGGGGTGGGGAACTGGATGCAGGCAACTTAAAGTCTCAGGTGCCAGGACAGTAAGAGCCTCCCAGGACCCAACAGGGATGACAGTAGCTGAATTACCCATCAAAGGGGAGAGAGAACCTGTAGAGACTATATCCAGAGGTTAGGCATGCCCCCCGCCCCCCTGTTGAGGGATGGGGCCACCCACCCATCTCCAAAATTTTAACCCAGAATTTCTCCTGTCTAAAGGAAATATGGGAACAAAGAGCAGAGACTGAAGGAAAGGCCATCCAGAGACTACCTCACCTAGGGATCCATCCCATATGCAGCCACCAAACCTAATCACTATTTCTGATGCTAAGAAGTGCTTGCTGACAGGAGCCTGATATAGCTGTCTCCTGAGAGGCTCTGCCATAGCCTGACAAATACAGATGCAGATGCTCACAGCCAATCATTGGACTGAGCATGAGGTCCCCAATGGAGGAGTTAGAGAAAGGACTGAAGGAGCTGAAGAGGCTTGCAACCCTGTAGGAAGACAGCTATATCAAACAACCAGATCGCTCAGAGCTCCCAGGGACTCAACCATCAACCAAAGAGTATACATGGAAGGACCCATGGTTCCAACTACATATGTAGCAGAGGATTGCCTTATCTGGCATCAATGGGAGGGGAGGCCCTTGGCCCTGTGAAGACTCAATGCCCCATTATAGGTGAATGCTAGGGCAGTGAGACTGCAGTGGATGGGTGGAGGAGGGCGCACCCACACAGAAGCAGGGGAAGGGGAGGAGATAGGGGATTTGCAGGGGGAAGAGGTGATATTTGAAATGTAAATAAATAGAATAATTAATTTAAAAAGGAAAAAAATTGAAGGTTACATGAACAGCGACATATTGAAGCTCAGTCATTCGGAAATAAAACAATGACTATAATAAAGGTACTGATGATATTAAGTTGTGGCAAGTATTCTAATAATCAGATATAGTCATACATTTTAAATGTATTTCCTCTTTTATAAAAATTTTAAAAATATAATTACATGACCCAGATATTCTACTTCTGGTTATTATGCCAGAATACTAATTAATAGCCTTCTATTCCTGTGAGGAGTTAAGGAGCCAATATTTTTGCAGGACACATATCACAGCTCTACAATTGAATCTTTATAGAGCAAAAGTAGCCATACACTATGTAAATCCATGGGTGTGATTGTAATGCAGTTATTTATAAGAGAGGTGACTGGCCAGATTTGGCCTAGTTACTATATGCGGTTTGTTGATCCCTGCCACACAGAAATGAAAATATGTATGTATGCAAGCTCTACAAAGTGTCCATAGAAGTTTCAATCATAATTGCCAGTGATTTTACAAATATGTTATAATTCATAGTCCTTTTCACACATTAAAATTCAGAGGCTTGTCCACCAATGAGAAAAGTTTAATTTAATCACTTACCTTTTCCATTTGTGAACTCTTTTTGCAGTAATAACACATACCTTTTCATTTTACTCCCCATTTATATGTGAAGTAATCAAAGCCTGTAATTATCTTACTATTGGATGGCTGGGCTGATGGTTGAATGTATGATATCTGAATGCAAACCTGAGCATTATGGGTACACCTATTCAGTTTTCTATGAATAGATGTTCATTGATGAGTTCGGAGATAACACAGCCTGGGAAGAACTTTCAGGGTGGTTAACTCGTTGGCATCTACGTGACAGAAAGATGTGACCTAGTGAAACTTCAGTAATGAGAGATACCTCCCAAATACAAGAAGAGATTTCCTTGAGGCAAGATTGGATTTGTACAATCATTAAAAAAAAAGCCTAGTGAAGATAAGGCAGAGAGAATGAGATGCAGGAGAGTAGAAAAGTACACAACTCCTAGATTAGCTAGAACATTGCAATTTAAAGTAAGGAGTTCAGATTTTGTTTTAAGTATATGGAACTAAGACCAATGAACACAGGTAAGTATAGAAGCAATTTGTCTTATTTATGTTTTTGAAATGTCACTCTATGCTGTAGAAAGGCAGCTATGAAAGAAAGGATAAACAGAAAGTTATGGCTATTTTGGGGGTTGGAGCTGTAGTGATGTAGGAGTTATTGAAAGCAGGTATTAACAATATATTCTGAAGTAGTCAACAGGATTTTTTTATGGATGATGGAATCTGAGAAAACCATGTTTTCAAATTCTGTATTCAAAACTGTAAAAGTCTCATCTTAGTGCAGAAGAAGCAAATCAGAAGCCATCAGACTAAGGGTATATTTCGAAGACAGAAAAAAGATTGGTTGCCAGCTGTGGCACTGGGTGAGCTAGCCTGGGACAGTGCTGGAGAGCTCTTCCTGGTGAAGTGAAGGAGGGAGCTGGTGGCCTGACCAATTCAGCTACCACCCAGGCTCAGATCCAGGGCTTTTTGAGTTTACCCACCCAACATTTACCTCATCTATGAACTGCTGCAAAATATCAAAGAGTCGGTTCTGCTGATTCAAAGTATCAGGATTTCCAACGCACAGGACAACAATGGGATATCAGAAAGAAGTCCCCATAAGGATCTAATATTGATAATATAGCAGAAGCCAGAGGCTGGAACCAGACCAATTACTCCTTGAAATAAATATTTGCAAAGATGTGTGGACCAAAGGGTGTACTGTCAGATGCACTGTGAGACGTTACAGCTTTCATGATGAGATCTTTTGTTTGCTTTTTTTTTTCTTTTGAAGGGGAGGTTGCAAGGGCAGAGAAAAGGATGGGGGATAGTAAGATTGAGGTGCATGGTGTGAAATTTACAAAGAATCAATTTAAAAAAGGAAGAAGAAAACAGAGGTTGGTAATATTTTGAAATGAGGTGAAAAGGAAAAAAGAAAAACTAATGAAGGCTATCAGGTTTCCATTCCAAACAAATGGGCCTATGTAATTACTGTATGTAAGGCACGGAATTCTAGTTTACAGAATATTTGGGAGGATGATTAATTAAAAGTTAACCCTTTTTACACTAAATAGAAATACTTAACAGGCAGTTTTATACAAGTGTGTTATTCAGGAAAGAAAACAGTCACTGTAAATTCTGGAGCCCACATTATCATCAGCTACATAGTATGTTATAGTAACTGGACTTAGTTGATCATTTAGGGATAGAGTATGGTTACAAGAACAAAATGAGGAAAAACTATTCCAGGACACTGTCATTCCTCCCTTACCTTGGAAGTAAGGGAGATGACAATTGGTTTTTAAGGGAAAATGAGAAGGGCCAACCAGTTAAGAGGAGAAAAACTTGGAGTCCAAGGTGAAGAAACTTTGTCAAAAAAGGAGATCATCAGTGACTATGTATAATGTCACTTGATGAAAAGGTCAAGGATTACAGATGCCAAAACCTGATAATAAAACTGGGTATTGTGTAGATTGTTGACAACCATGATATGAACCTTTTTAGAGTAGAGAGACTAGAAGTCTGAAAGACTGACTTATCACATTTATTCTCTCATAAGGGATGTATTAAAAAGGGGCATGACTTCAAATGGATGACATTTAACTGTGTCCAAATATAGTGTACCACCGATAAGAATGTCTGAATAATGACCGTGTTCCAAGGACACATTGCTAGGGAGCTCTATTGTAATTAGTGTTTTAAAATCAATAAAAGTTATTTTCCATCTTGAAATATAAATGCCATATATTAAATGGAGAAGCAGAACCAAGTTAATATTTAATTCGACATGAGGATAATCTTTGAGGTCAATTCCATACATTTAAATGAAGCAAAAGACTAGCCCTGAATTAAGTGTAATGGCCTTACATCTTTGAGAGGCATCTGTAAAATCACAATAGCTGATATAGCTATCACCAAAGCTAGTCATTTAAAGCATGGCCTTGACCGACTTTCCTCTTTAATTATTTAAAAATTAGATGTTAATCTTGCACTTTCCATGTGAAGAACAGGAGAATAATTTGTTGAAACTTTTAAGTCAAAATTTTATATTTTGTACAACAAAGTAATCTGATGGAAATAAATACAAAAGTAAATGAAAAATTCACAGCCTCTTTAAACATTGGGTCTACAATGTGAAGAAATCTAACTGTCCAATGATTACCAATTGCTTTTCAATTTTAAATGTTAGGAGACTTGCTAACAAATTTTTAAAGCAGTAATGTACAGCTAACAAACACATGGGAAATTATAAAACTTGGTGTGCCTTTCCCTCCATAAATATATTTTTGTGGTTGGGATATGAAAGGAATCACCTTTTCCATTAGTAACAGAGAGTTGACTTTGCCACCTTCCAGTTGTTCCTAGATGGTATTAGATACTATAGTTTTGATATTTAAAAGCCTTATGTGTTTCCTCTTTTGCTCAAAAGAAACTACCTCCTGATTAATAACTATATATCCTGATCTGGGACTATAACAAGACTTTCATTAGAGAAGTATGCATCCTGTCTTCCTTTGGTCAGTAGTGTCTTGATCTCTTAGGGATTAGTAAGTTGGTACTGCTCTCCACTGTTTTATAAAAACAAGTCCCTGTTTTATAACACAGAATTACTGTTCCTTGTACCATTAACTGCTACAGTGTGTCTTAGGCTATCATTAGTTGTGTAGAGATAATTAGTAGGTTAACAACTTTCTGGAAAATAACTTTTGTTTATGATTTACATGGTGTAAACACCTCCATCATGAGTTGTTTGATTTACTAATATTATTCTAATAACCACAGAGCTCTGTAGAGAGTCACATAGTCAGCTGTGAGTTACCAGGAGGACTCTCACTCCAGAATAATACTAAGGTGATGCGTGTCTAGGCTACGATAACGAAGTGATAAAGCATAGTTCAAAAATGGTGCAACAACCTCATTAAAATAGAGACTGAAAAATAAAAACACGCTCTTCTCGAACCATCTGGGAAAATATGAAAAGAACCATGGCATTTGGTGAGAACAAAAATGACATTATGGCTAAAATTAATTAAGTCTTAGAGGGAATGTGCAGAGATAGATGTCAAAGGAGAGAGAATTACTTTTGTTTAGAAATTCTATGAAGCAAATAAAATTCAGTAAAACCTTTTTATTTCATATTGTGTACCAACAATTTGCAAGAGAATTTGAAATGTGGTTTGATTTTGTGCTTAGGATAAAAATGAAAATGTGTGATGAATACAGAGTATTATCCCTGCCTCTCAAACTCTAGAAGATTCCTCACCTGATTCAAATCTTCAACTTCTTTATTTCTTCCGTCAGAGTTCTGTGGAAAGTGTGCACACATCTTGAGACTATTGCTGTCGCTCCTCATTGTGAGCTGCTTTCATAGTGATGAATGAAAACATTCAATTAATGTTGGGACAGCCAGTGAAATGGAGACTCTGAGGCCTTCAGCCAGCTGTGTGCATAACAAAGAATGGGCACTTCTTTTCCTAGATGAGAAATCCAATTCTCAATAAATCCAGGAAATAAGATTCCAACTTTTGCAGACCATCAAAACTCTGATGACAAGGACAATAACATGGCCTATGTCAGATATTTGCAATTTGGCTATAAGAACAAAGTAAAGGATAGAAATGTTGAAGAATGAAGAATCATAAAGGAAATTCAATTTGGGACAGATGAATAATAGCTACTTTTATTTAATGATGACTCAGTCTCACTCTCATAAATGTTAAAAATACACATTTCTAAAACAATTAAGTACCTTTTCTAACACAAACTCTTCACTGAAAGAAACACACACAAAAAAAGGTATATTATGTTTATTTCTGTATATCCATAGATTAATGCAACACTCAGACTTTGTTAGAGAAATTTATTTGCTTAATCGTTGGTAGTCAATGCAGAAACTTACAATTCATCAAAGGACAGAGAATAAGTATCTATGGAGTTCTCAGCCATAGAATGGATATCTATAGCACACCCTCGTCCAGAAGCTTGTGTACAGTGTAGAAGAGGGAGCAGAAAGATTGTAAGTATCAGAAGTCAGGCAGGACCAGGGCAAATCAGTGTCTTCTAGGCATGCCAAGAACACTGCATTCACGACCTCACCGTAACTGTGGTTGCCTTTAAGATATCAGTCCAGTCAGCTTTCCAGCATGGAGGCAGAAAAGGGGCTTACAAGCTACCACCCAGAGCTGAAAAGATGCTGACAGTTGATGGGTGTAGAAGGAGAGAGAGAATCAGTTTTCCTTTAAGGTGTGGCATCTGGTGAATTAACCATGCACCAGAGAAACTGCTCCCACACCCGGTAAGTGCTAATTGGACTCCATAGGGTTTAAAACGGGGGGGGGGGATTGGAATGGGGTAGCAGGATGAGGGTAGACCCAGGAAGACCTAGGAGGAAGAGTAAAGGTGAAATGCAACCAAAGATCATTGTATGCAGGCATGAAATCTTCAGAAAATTGAAAACAGGATAAATGTGTTAAATACTAAGCATAAAGTAGAGTATACCCAGACAAAAACAAGGAGTTATAGAGGTCTTGTTGAGCCACATGGAGTCAAATTACATGATCCACTTTAATGGCAGGATAAAACACACCCATTAGCATGACTAATATGCACCAGCAACATTTGAAGCCATTTAAGAGAAGTATTTCTAGGAATATTTAAACACTATTGAGGCAGAGTATAGTGGCAAACACTTATAATACCTGCAATGAAGAGGCTGAAACAGAAAGATTACAAGTATGAAACCAGTATGAGCTATATAGCATAACCTTGTTGGTTATATTGTTGGGAACATACCTGGATGCTAGACCATTTCACTGGAAGATACAAAGCCTCCCCCTCCCTCCTCTCTCTCTCTCTCTCTCTCTCTCTCTCTCTCTCTCTCTCTCCCTCCCTCCCTCCTTCCCTTCTGCCCTCCTGCTCTCAGGTATGTGGACACACACCTATAATTGACCACTGAAAAGCCTAAAGGCAGAAGCCAGATGTTTAAAACAACTCTGGGCTACATAAGAAGACTCTGTCTCAAAACAAATTACAATATAAATATTAAGACAGGAATGTCTCCCTGCTAGTCTGCTTTTTATAATCTAGAATAAAGATTTAGAGCCATGCTGTTCAGTTTAGTAACCACCAGCCACATGAAGCCACTCATAGTTAAATTTAAGTCAATTAAGCTTAATTACAATTAAAACTTCAGTTCCCTAGGCTCAGTAGACCTATTTCAAGTTCTACTTATCTGTTGTTATTAGTTTGTGGGTCGACAGTGCTGAGTAGCACCGATAAGTAATGTTTCTGTCATTACAGGGTGTTCTGTTGGATGGCGCTGATCTTGATGGAAAAAACAGAAGTTTTACTTTCAAGAAACTTTGTCTCAGCTGAGCTTATAATAATCACCAGGCTATTGTCTATTCAAGGCTGTGTTCTTACAATGACTGATAGGCCAAAAAAAAAAAAAAAAAACCTTCATGTTGTTATTAAAACAAGAACAATGGCTTCATTAAAATATGAAGAGATCGTATGAACTTCCCCTGGTGCAAATATATATGTGGTAGTGGGTTTAAATGCCTATCAAAACTGGAAGAAGATTTGGTACACTAAAAATGCAGGGTGTGCCAGGCATTGTGGCGCATGCCTTTAATCCCAGCACTTGGGAAGCAGAGGCAGGCAGATTTCTGAGTTTGAGGCCAGTCTGGTCTACAAAGTGAGCTCCAGGTCAGCCAGGGCTATACAGAGAAACCCTGTCTAGACCCCCCCCCCCCCAAAAAAAAAGCAGGGTGAGAAAATGACAACCAATGTGAAGAGATGAAAAGGGGTCTCTATGGCTGTTCAAAAACATGAGAATACAAAGAGCAGTTCTGTTTCTTCTGTGAATAACTGGCCTTCTGCCCAGTGGAGTACTATTTACTCATGATAGGAAGATTTGGCTACGTGATCCGTGACCAAAATGTGCTTTAAACAGTGGGCATTATATTCACTTCTGAAAGTTTTATCATTGACCCTATATTCTTGGGAATATAGAAATCATAAACACACAGGGCAGAACGCTTACAACTGTGTTTATTACTGACTCAGTAGAACTTATAGACCTGAAAAATAGGTGAAATGACTTCTGACACACCTTAAACAAAGCACTGGAACATTTGTGTTTCAGCTTCCCAGACAGTTTACAGACCATAGAAGCACAGATATTATGGTCTTGTTGTTTTACTCTGTTTTTCACATAAATCTTAACACAGCAGGTAGGATGACCCTCTACAAATGAAAGGCATATGACAGCATTCCTTTATGCTTTGCCTGGCCATGGCTCTCAGCTCATGTGGGATGCACTTCAATGCCTTTATAGTTGCACAGGAGGTCCTCAATGACCAGTGCCAATAAATGTCTTACCCTCTGCCCCATCAAAAGTTCCTGCCCCCATTAACTCCAACTGGACTGTTGTCTTTGCCCTTTCACAAACAACTCACAGTCACTCATAACCCAATGTCAGGGCCATGGCCTCAGGTAGGCAGTTTGCATCAGTTTTCTACCACATATCATTTCGTTAACTCTACTGTCTCGATGCCTTGGCATGAGTTTAACTTTCTTTTAAAAGTTTCACTTTCTTAATGAATTTGTCTCTGATTTCTCTATTTTACTTTATAATCCTGAAGAGGTAATTCTCCAGTTTTAATGCTGTTGTCCAGCAGTTTTCTGATATGAAGACATGAAAATTGTATGGTTTTATAATGAAAAAGACCCTTGGCAGTGATATAAAAGTATGGCACTATATAAAAGTGAGCCATGGCCCACAGAACATAAGTGACAAGAAAGGTCAACCAGCTAATTGGTACCAGAGACAAAAATGAAGTCTCACTCTATTTACAAAGTAAGGTTTTTCCAATACTATGTCTTTTACAAAGAGCATGGCATCATCTCTGACAGTTATGTCAGAAAAGATAGCATCTTTTCAACTAAAACTACATCATTACAGTAAGTGAACGATCTGAATAAACAAAAGTGTAAACTTCCCTGAAACCACACTTTGTGTGATAGTTTAAATAAAATAATATTTCTTTGAGATATACTCACATACCTCATATAAACCCTCACCAAACTAAAGATTTTCCAATATAGTACTTCCCTTAGAATAGAGATTATGTCGTTCAAGGAAATAATTATCCTAAATATATAAATTAAACTTGGGTCAGTTTCTAATTTCTTTGTATATGTCACTTGGGCTATAAATTATTCCCTGTTGACAGTAGTGGTCTTAATGTACATTTTTTTCTTTTTAGAAAAATGGGCCTTTTTTGGTCCTAACTACTTTTATCTTTGGTTTACTAGAAGCATCCATATATCATAGCCTAGGGGGGAAAAGGATAAAATAGGGCATCTTTCTTGCATATAAATCAGGACTTGTGGATCATCTCTGTTAATTAAAAAATCCTCACAAGGCTAAATTCAACATGATGGAGGTTTAGGACATCCTTGAGAAAGGACAAACCTGGAAGGAAAAGTATTTCAAATTTTCATGAGCTAGAAAATAGGGTAGTTTCACTTTAGATAGATCTCAGCTGTTTAGATTGGGCTAAATTTTCCTATGCTTATTAAATGGCACTATAATTTGGTGCTTATTGAATATGAACATGTTAAAACATTATTGTAGCTGGATATTTTTGCTTCATGCTGTTTCTTTTTGGAATGTTATCTGGCAACATAAAAAAAAAACCTAGTATTAACTAAAGGTAGGAGATACATAGCCTTGATCATAGAGTGTGAATTCAACAAGGTCAGCAAAATATAAGCAGAATTTTCACCATCCCATTTTAGTGACATATTCAAAAAAGAGGCCCATTAGCCTTGAGTTTGGTTTGCATGGTTATTTGATACACTTAATGCATAAAAGAGAATGGTTAGTATAAGAGTTTTTCAAGGTATGAACACAAATTTATTTTAGGGTTGTAATTACTTATCCTTTTGGTTGGTGCCAGTCATGTCAATAGTATTATATTCCAGAAATTGATTTTCCCTCTATGAGTAAATAATGAAGTAATTTAACCTTATCTTCTTCCTAATCTAAAACCTTTCACTTGTACTGTAAAGAAAGGCAGCTGCCTTCATTTGAGATGTGTTCATGCACAAGGCCAATAAATATCTTCAGACTTTATACGAAGGTCATGCAAAGCTGATCAGTCAAGAAATGTGTACAGTTTAAGTGCATCTTCTGTTTCTTGCATCCATCAATCCTGGATTTCATGGATATTGCCACCTATGATAAAGGGCAAACACAATATTACATTAATCACAGCCATAGGTATTGCCCTGAAAATTTGTTTCATTTATTTTTATTTAAGTGTTTATGCATATACCTGGATGAAAAATCAAACAGCATTTAGAAAAATGAAAATAAAAAGACATAAGAGAAGAAGTGATTGCTTAGATTATGAATTATTTGATCCTGCTTCACGTAAAATCTATTATTTTATTACTGCAAAGCTGTTTCTTTTTGTAGGAAGCTAACATTATGTACCAATCACAATTAGACCCAAAAGCTTGCACTTCATTGTCAGAGACAAAGTCTTCCAGTGGTCGAATTAGTCCTGTTTTCTTCATTTTTGATTTATGTAGCTGATAAAGGAGCTATCTAACAGTGATATATACTATTGCATACCAGGCAGGGCACTGATAGGTTCACGTTATTATCTCATTTTAGCCTTTCAAACTATGAATACAGCTAGTATAGGTTTCAAAAGTAAGATCAGGCCATCAGACCTCCAAATCTGATGGTTGCTTGGCCATGCTTTCTGTTAGGCAATGAAAGCCATAATCCAGCATATTATTAATTTGTTGCTTATGTATCCTGGAATCAATGTAGTATAGAACAGAAAAGTTCCTCTGTGGAGTTTCCCATTTATCTGAGAAAATAAAGGTAGATCTGAAATGCATTATAAAAAGCAATGACTTAGGTGAAAGTTATTTCTTCTTCCCTGATGTTTTAGAAGTTACTAACTTGTGTCCATTATTTAATAAAATTGAGAACTTAATGGTAATTTTGATTACTCTTTCACTTTACTTTTAGCTTTTTGGTATTTTTTTCTAAAAGATGTTTTGAATATTAAAAATAAAATATATTGTCCTTTCCAAAAGATAACATTTTTAATATATGAGTTGGGATTGAGTGGCTTACACAAGTAAGTAGTTTTGCAAAACTTATTCCCCAAAATTTTAGAGCTAGCTGTACATTAGATTATACACTAAGTATTAAATACTTAGATCTAGTTAATGACTGCTATAGCCTGATATTAGAAACTTAGATTCCTTCTAAGTTGTAAATTTTCTAATTATTTGTCTTTTTACACCATAGACTCACTGAAGCAAGTACCTGGATTATCTGAATGATTGTTCTCCATTCATGGTCTGAGGAGGGATATTATGCTTAAGTCATTCTTAGCGTCTAAGTCCTTGTAGGGAAAGGAATTCAAGCAAAATTACATTGGATAATATTTGTTGATTGGAAATGTCCTATAGAAGCAACAAGATTCTTTTCTTGGAAACGAGATAGAATGAGATTAAACAACCATCTTCTACAAGAAGAGAGTAAAATAGGAAAGCTAAACTGAAATAATGTCTTTTGGCTTTTGTTTTCATTTTTGAGTTAATTTTCTTGGAAAATTTCTTTTGAATACTAAGGTATCAAGGTTTGTAAGACAGTGTCTTCACAAGGTTTACTTGGACATTGCATGAGCAATATTTTTATTATCTATGAATTTCCATTCTTGCAGTTTTCAAGCTTAGAATCCAAGAACACCCTCCTTTTTGTACTTTATCTTTCTTGAGCACAGCTCATTCTGCTGCTGTTCCCTGAACCACTGGACAGTGGTTGCCTAAGTCAGTTTTCCACCCTCCTCCCCCCGACCAAACCTGCTGTCTTCACATGTTAAATAACTCATGTCAACTAGTATGGATTTGGGAGATGTCAGAGGAGGAGTTCTGACTCTAACTGCCCATGAGATTGTATCAGTCCTTTTTGATACATTGGCCTGGCAGTGTGTGGGTAATGGCCCAGTTAAAGCATTATTGGACACGGGTTTAACAAAAAGCTTTGAACATCATTTGGCAAAGACTTAGTCTTTCTGTAAAGCTAAACCAGAAATAAAGCAAAGTTCACTCCTCTTGTGGTCTTGTTCACTCTGGGTCATTAACTTCTCCCTACTTTAAAGGATGTCTTTTTTTTTCCCTCATTTGCGTGGGCAGTATACCAAAAAGTGTAAGAGAAAAATCACCCATCTGTATAACTTAGAGCCCTATATTAGAGTTCATGAAGAAATAAACACCCATTGAAACAATTTGATATTTTACAATGAGATCATTTGGAGATGGTAGTTGGAAAACATAATCTTGTTTTTCTTTGTAATCAAAACAGTCTGAGACTGTTCATAGCTCCATGTTAGCAATTTAGTGTCCAATATTTTTAGGTTTTTTTATGGTTTTTAAAAATATTTATTATGATTATATGTAAGTACACTCTAGTTGTCTTCAGACATACCAGAAGAGGGTGTCAGATCTCATTACAGATGGTTGTGAGCCACTATGTGGTTGCTGGGATTTGAACTCAGGACCTTCAGAAGAGCAGTCAGTGTTCTTAACTGCTGAGCCATCTCTTCAGCTCTTTTTATGGTTTTTAAAGGTTTCCCTTCTCAGTTATCGTATACATTCTAAATGTGTCAAGTGAGTGTCTAGAACTCAATTATTTTCTAGAAGATGGAGCAGAGAAACATTGCGTTTTGAGTTTTGTCTTCAAAAACCAAAACAGAATCTGTGCTTTTATTCATAAGAAACAAGTGATAACTTTTCCTCCTTAGACTGGTTGTTCTCCTGTCTTGCTGAATTTCCTCTCTTTATGTCATGTTTTATGTAGTGTAAAGCTGAATCTAACTTCAATTCCTGATATAATTTATATTTCAGGGAAAGAATAACTAAAGATGGAGAAAATCAAGCATGAGTCCAAGATGCCATTGCTGTTACACTCTAAGGCTGCTGTGCGTGGCTTTTCCTTGTATACATTATACAAAGTCATCAACCTTAGCTTGTAAGGGGGATGCTACATCCTTCCCATACTTCACTTGTTAATCCATATACCTGGCATTCAGCTTCATTTCCCCAGAGGAAGCAGTACCCTTTTTTCTTCCCACAGCAAGCCAACTACAATTGACTTTGCCCAGATACAAATGGTGTTTCTTCAGGAAAAAGAGAGAGAGAGAGAGAGAGAGAGAGAGAGAGAGAGAGAGAGAGAGAGAGAAAAGAAAAGAGGATGCGTCACTATAAGTCACAGGAGAAAAACCTATATACTAGAAGGATATTGGCTTATTCCTTCCACTAAATCACCAATCCCACAATCTAGTGGGTTATAGCACCCAGCCTATATATAACATAAAATTATCTCATAGGTTAGGTTCCATAGAGGCAAAGCCTAACACCAACGTTCTGCTCAGGTGTAGAATATCTAATTGCCCCTGTGTAGGTTAGAGGGGACTTCAATGCTAAATCCAGATAAGTTTTGAGAAAAGCCAGGAACTTTTTGATCATCTTCTAAGTGACTTCTTTTTTGCATTAATTTATTCATATATTCATTTTACAATTCGATTATACCCCCCTCCATCCTCTTCTACCAGTCCCATCCTCACAGATGCCCCCATTACCCTTTCCCCTTCTTCTCAGAGAAGGAAAAGGCCCCCTTGGGTATCATCCTACCCAGGGACATCAAGTCGCAACAGGACTAAGTTCCTCTCCCACTGAGGCCCAACCAGACAGTCCAGCTAGGGGAAGGGGATCCAGTATCTGGCAACAGAGTCAGAGACACTTCCAGCTCCAATTGTTAGAGGACCCACATGAAGATCAAGCTGTACATCTGCTAGGTGACTGCTTAAAGGAGCAAAATTTTTTGTTCTTTGGGTTTTTTGGGGGGGAGGGGGTTGAACAAAGAAATAAAGGGTAGAATAAGAAAGCTAAGCAAGAAAGGGATATCATCTGGATACTCATTTAAGCCTTATTCACAGGGAAATCTGTGGTATTAGTTTCTTTGACTCTGAGGAAGGAATGCCAGTTTTGGAAACTGTTATCCAGTGATGAACTCTTGACCTAGCAAGATGATTTCTACCACTAAGACGGTCCCATTGATTTCATTAAAAAGAATTGAAAAACATGTAGATATCATCAAACAAATTAGCTTTCAATGGTAACCAAAATTTACTACAACTGCTAGAGAGTAAAGTAAAATGGGGAAAGCTATAGATTAAATAAGAAGCCACAGGACAATGATTTTCAGACTAAGAAATAAGAACTCTTGTTGCCCCCCCACCCCACCCCCCCACACACGTAATATACGAATACAGCCTGCTGATTCTATTCAGTGTTACTCATGGGGGTATGTTACACTCTGTTCTGTTGGTGTCACACTGATCTCATCCTTGAAATTTCAGGACTATCCAACAAGTTAAGCATATGGATACTTTGTAAAGTTAACATAAGATACTGGAGAGAGAGGGCTGGAGATGTAGCTCAAGGGGAAATTGTTTGCCAAGGGTCCACAAGGTGAAGGTTCTATTCCCACCACCACCAAAATAAAAATAAAAACAAAAATAAAATAAAATAAAGAGAAAAAACTGCCGATTTCCAATGCAGAGAAGAACTGAAAAGTAAATGGCAGGGAGATAGTTCATCAATTCTCTTAGGAATGTCTAAATTGTGAGTCACATGAAGTATCATCATTCACAAATTAACAGTGTAAGTCAAATTAAATAAGCACTAACAATTTCCTAGGAAGAAGGGCAGGTTCAAGATGAATCAATCAGAACCACATTTTATACTTCTCCATACAGTTTTCCAAAGCTGAGTTGGCTTATTCTGTGTCTGAATTTAACCCATGATCATCAATCACTAAATAACTGATAGATTTTATTTGACTTTGCAAGTGATGGCAATTTGAAAATCACTCTGCTATAATTATGGTTCTAGTATTTTCCCTATGTGAAATGAAATAAATAACACCCAGTATCTATATCTATAAATCTATATTTATATATCTATATTATCTATATATACGTGTGTGTGTGTGTGTGTGTGTGTGTGTGTGTGTGTGTGTGTGTGTGAAGCAGCTGAACTCCAATGTAAGCAAAACAGTGTGATAGAGAATGTTTGAGAGTAAGGTCAACTGAGTTTGTATTCTAATTGTCACCTATTTGCTGTGAGTTATGAGGTCAGTTAACCTCAATGAGCCCATTTTCTTGTCTGTAAGTGATAATAATGGCTGCCTCAAAGGGCCACCTTAAGGATTAAATGAAAATCTATATCTGAAAATTCATAGGCAGAAAATGACCCCCTTCTCTGCCAAAGCATCTGGTACAGTAGTCCACCTACAGATGGTGATAAATAAACATGAGCTGAGTAATAAAATGACTGCCATCCTATGATTAATTATTTGATGAAAATTAACTTGGGACCAAGAGCATGTTATATTATAAAGAAACTCAAACTAAGAATTAGGCTATGTAGGTTCCAACCCTAATATTCTTTGAGCTTCAGTGAGGTTGTAATCTCTGTAGCATTGAGTTTTTTGCCACCTCCCTCAGATGCCTTTTCTTCATTGTGCATATCTGACTTGCTTATACCCCTCAGATCTTTACTGAAGACTTTCAGTAAAGGCTAACGTTCAGTAAGCCCTACCCATTGAATGATATATAACATAGCATGCTTATCATTGTTTAATTTTTATGTATCGTGTATGGTTTAAGAGTGTATTACATGTGCACAGGTGTGTATGTACATGAGACAGGAAATTTCATGAACGTGGAACTTAGTTGGTTATGCCAGCATTAAAATCCAGTGGTCGTTCTGTCTCTAGCATTCAGAGATCTAAGCTATTTATATGGGTTTTAGGTTCCCAACTCAAATCATCAAACTTGTGCAGCCAGATCTTTTCCCCACTAAGACCTTCTCTAGACCCATGCTGCTCATTTTATTTCTCTGTTCTGATTCTATTTTACCTGCCCCTGTGTAAATATAAATACATAGAAAGGGTCATTAATTGTGTACCTGACTCTAGAGGAGTGCCCAACAAGTGAAAAAAAGGACAATTTGCAAAACAATTAAATGTAAAATACTACAAATTAAGAGGCATCTGTAAGAGAGATTTGGTCTTTTCTAGTCACATAAGTCTATGACAAATACATTATTAAAATTTTTATTACATTTATTTATTTGTATGTCGGTAGGAGAGACAGACATGCAGACATATGCGTGCATGCACATATGTACACACACACACACACACACACACACACAGAGAGAGAGAGAGAGAGAGACAGAGAGAGAGACAGAGAGAGAGAGACAGAGAGAGAGAGAGACAGAGAGAGACAGAGACAGAGACAGACAGAGACAGAGACAGAGACAGAGACAGAGACAGAGACAGACAGAGACAGAGACAGAGACAGAGACAGAGACAGAAATACAGAGAAGGGAGATATTAATGAATCTTCTGCCTGTAAATGATCCAGAAATATAACTAAGGTCTTGTGGTTTGATAGCATGTCCCTTTGCCAAATGAGGTATCTCACTGTCCTTCACCTGTTTTAAATAACTTTTAAAAAAATAAGCAAGATCATACTTATCTATCTTATCTGTGAAAGTAGTCACTCTCATCTCTGTCATCCTGGTCACACTCACACCAGCCCCGTCTTCTCAATTAGATTCCTTGTCACCCTCGAGTCCCTGTTTTCCTCCATGCCTTTTTTGTTTCAATTTTAACTTATTTGTAAACTCTTAGTTCTATGTTACTTATAACGCTAACATTAAATTCATGACATTCTTTGACTACTTAAAAGATAAATGGCCATACGGTGGCACATGCCTGCAATCCCATCACTTGGAAGCCTGAGACAGAAGGATATCAAATTAAAGGAAATGTTAGATTGTATACCAAGAACCCATAAAACCAGACAAAAATAAGGTTTGGGTGCAGCTAGAGTGCTTGCCTAACATTAACAGATCCCTGGGTTCAAACTCCACCACCATAGATGCTGACTGCAGCAATTCATGGCTGTGATCTTAACAACCCAGAAGTAAAAAGAAAAAAATAAAAAAAATAAAAAATAAAACATGAAGATCAGAAGTTCAAGGTCATCCTTGGCTACATTTTAAATTTGAAGCCATCCTGACATAGATATCATGTATCAAAAATAAATTAACAACAACATAACAAAGCAGTAAGTTACTGGTAGAGCAGTTGATGATATCATATTTAATTTTTAAAGTGTATTATTCTTTTAAACCAGAGAAGCATTAAAGACAATGAGCAAAGAACAAATAATAAGTTTATGTTATTATTAAATTATAAGTCTAGCAATAGAATTATCTATGTAGTGAACAAAGCTGTAATAAACATAGAAATGTTAACATTTCATTAACATGCATATAATCTTTTTCAATTTTTTATTAGATATTTTCTTTATTTACATTTCAAATGCTATCCCAAAATTCCCCTATACCCTCCCCTCGCCCTGATCCCCTACCCACCCACTCCCACTTCTTGGCCCTGGTGTTCCCCTGTACTGGGGCATGTAAAGTTTGCAAACCAAGGGGCCTATCTTTCCAGTGACGGCTGACTAGGCTGTCTACTGCTACATATACTGCTAGAGACACGAGCTCTGGGGGTACTGGTTAGTTCATATTGTTGTTCCACCTATAGGGTTGCAAACCCCTTCAGCTCTTTGGGTACTTTTCTCTAGCTCCTCCATTGGGGGTCCTTGTGTTCCATCCAATAGATGACTGTGAGCATCCACTTCTGTTGCCAAGCACTGGCATAGCCTCACATAAGACAGCTATATCAGGGTCCTTTCAGCAAAATCTTGCTGGCATGTGCAATAGTGTCTGAGTTTGGTAGCTGGTTATGGGATGGATCCCCATGTGGGGCAGTCTCTGGATGGTTCATCCTTTCGTCTTATCTCCAAACTTTGTCTCTGTAACTCCATTCGTGGATATTTTGTTCCCCATTCTAAGGAGGAATGAAGTATCCACACGTTGGTCTTCCTTCTGGGTTTCCTGGTGTTTTGCAAATTGTATCTTGGGTATTCTAAGTTTCTGGGCTAATATCCACTTATCAGTGAGTGCATATCAAGTGACTTCTTTTGTGATTAGGTTACCTCATTGTACTGGCTAATTTTGTGTCAACTTGACACAGCTGGAGTTATCACAGAGAAAGGAGCTTTAGTTGAGGAAATGCCTACAT
>NC_034613.1:73793093-73803870 GCF_900095145.1 Mus pahari | reverse complement strand
TATTCCTCCGTTGAGAATTCTTTGTTTAGCTCTGTACCCCATTTTTAATTGGGTTATTTTAATTTCTGGAGTCCAGCTTCTTGATTTCTTTATATATATTGGATATTAGTCCCCTGTCTGATTTAGGATTGGTAAAGATCCTTTCCCAATCTGTTGGTGGCCTTTTTGTCTTATTGACAGTGTCTTTTGCCTCATTGAAGCTTAGCAATTTTACGAGGTCCCATTTGTCAATTCTCGATCTTACAGCACAAGCCATTGCTGTTCTGCTCAGGAATTTTTCCCGTGTGCCCATATCTTCCAGGCTTTTCCCCACTTTCTCCTCTATGAGTTTCAGTGCTGTTGACTCTATCTTCACTCTGCTGATTATTTCCTTTGCTGTGCAGAAGCCTTTTAGATTTCACAATACCGTTTGTCAATCAACTATTGCAAGTATTTCGTGTGCTAATGGAGTATATTTTAGAAAGTCCATGCTCTGCCTTAGAGTGTTTTATCTATTATTTCCTGTTGTAAGTTCAAAGTTCCATGAACCTCATATATATGCATGTCTACATATGCATATATGACATGAAAGCAGACAAAGGACATTGAGAAGAGAAAAGAGGCTGGCAGGATGAAGCCAGCCACAGATGATGGTATGAGGAAAGTAAATATGATCAAAGTACATAACACAGTTGCATGAAAATATCGCTATGAAACTTTATACAATAAATATTTGCTAATAAAAGTTTTATAAAATTATAAAAAACATTTTCCCCTCAATCATAATTTAAAATAGACTTGGGGTATTGCGAAAGCATATACTGATCATATATCTACACACACAAACATACACATACATATATATATATATATATATATATATATATATATGCATGCACACATATATATGCAGGATTCATATTCATAAACTGTTAATACCTTCATAAATGAGCAAAACAAAGTAGACACTTCAATCTATTAAAAATGATGTCTCAAATTTATCTAGAGACACAACATAAGCATTTTAAATGTCGACTTACTAGACCAGTTTACAAATTTTCATAGAATATATTAAATGTACAAGTGATTTCCCTAGTAATATGAACTCTTCTAATTATGCATTCCCTATGATATAAGGTCAGTTGAAAATAGTTAAATCTCAAAGAAGAAATTTCCATAAAATTATAAAAAGCTGAAAATAGTGATTTATTGTTCAGGTCTAGGGAAACTTAAATTATGACTGTTAAATTTCTGCTGCATTTATTGAAAGGAACAAGAAAATATATGTTCCATTTTTCAAGGAATAAAAAGGAGTGTGTGTATGTAGATATCTTCCTTCCCTTCTTACATAATATAATGTTTATTTTTAGAAGTATGTTGTTCAACCCCCAAAAGGGTTTCAGGCTATCCTTTAGCTATTTATTTCTATTTTAATTCCATTGTGTTATGAAAGCATACTTTTGCCCATTCCACTCTCCTATGTTTTTTTGTTTTGGTTTGGTTTGGGTTTTTTTTTTTTTTTTTTTTTTTTTTTTTTTTTTTTTTGGTTTTTTCGAAACAGGGTTTCTCTGTGTAGCCCTGGCTGTCCTGGAATCTCCTATGTTTGTTAAAGCACCATTTTGATGTAAAATGTAGCTTAAGTGATTATTTTGCATCAACTTGGGAAGACTACATTATATGCTTTTAGGTGATTGATGAGGCTGTTCAGTTCTGTTATGTCTCTACTGATTTTCTACCCATGGAATCTGTCCATTACTGAAAGAATACCGTCTTCAACCCTAACACCCAAATTGTAGGTTTATCCCTTTATATGTATCCATTTTTGCTTTATGTATTTTGCTGCTCTTTTTTGGTTAGTTGGCTTTTCTGTTGGAATTCTAAAACACTCTAACCAAAAGCAACTTGAGGGGGACAGTGTTTGTTTGGCTTACACTTCTAGGTCACAAATGATTACCCAGCAAACTCAAGGCAGGACCTTAAGGCAGGCTGCTGGAAGCAGGAACCTTGGAGAAATGTTAATTATTGGGTTTCCCCTGGCTTTTACTCAGCTACTGTTCCATGTTCTTGGGAGATCTTTCCATCTTCTGAGGTTTTCTTCAATTTCTTTATTTCATCCTTCCTTCCTTCCTTCCTTCCTTCCTTCCTTCCTTCCTTCCTTCCTTCCTTCCTTCCTTCCTTCCTTCTTTCCTCCCTATCAGGGTGCTCATCTCTGAAACAAACTGATTCTTCTTCTGTCAACTGTGATTGACTATAGCCCTTCATCTAGACATGGGACCTTGAGCGATTTCCCCCATCCACATTGGTATTATTGTCATTGATCATATGCCATATGTTTAATTGTTTCAGATCCTCTGTGGTCTTTGTTTCTTTTCTCTTGCATTTGATTATTTCTTTTCTTTTTAAAGATTTATTTATTTAAGGTATGTGATTTACATTGTAGCTATCTTCAGACACACTACAAAAGGGCATTGGATTACATTACTGATGGTTGTGAGACACCATGTTGTTGCTGGAACTTGAACTCAGGATCTCTGGAAGAGCAGTCAGTGCTCTCAACTGCAGAGCTATCTCTCCAGCCCCTATATCTCTTTTTAAGCATCTTTTTAACATATCATGAATTTATTTATTATTTTTACATGTATGGATGTTTGCCTCCACCTGTGTCTGTGCATTACATTATTCAAAGCACAGACAGTTGTGAGCTGATATGTAGGTGTGGGGAATTCAACCCCTGTCTGCCAGCTGCTCTCAACTGCTCCATTGTCTCTCCAGACTCCTGTTTACATCTTTTGACCAATGTAACAAAATGGTCGGGCTTAGTAATGCTGCTCGTAATTCCAGTAGTTGGGAAGCTGAGGCAGGAGGATCAGATTCACCATGAAATCATGTAGCCAGCTTCAGCTACATATTAAGTTCCAAGTCAACCTGTACTACATCTAGGCCTAAAGGATGTAGGAACTTATTCCTTTTTTTCTTTTGTTTTTTTGTTTGTTTGTTTGTTTGTTTGTTTTTCCAGTCAAGGTTTCTCTGTGTAGCCCTGCCTGTCCTGGAACTCACTCTGTAGACCAGGCTGGCCTCAAACTCAGAGAGTCACCTTCCTCTGCCTCTCCTGGGATTAAAGGTATGCACAGCCTGACCACCATCTGGCTGAATGACTGTTTCTTAACATTTATTTTTAGAGCAGGAGAGAAGCGGTTAAAATCACTGACTTCAGGTTTGGTTCTCAGCACACACAGGGGATTCCACACCCTTTCCTGATCTCCACAATCACAGAGATACATACCAAGAACCATTCATTCACATAAAATAGATAAAAATTTGAAAATAAATGAAATCTATTTTTATTATTTAAAAAAATAGACATTTTTATGTGTGTGAGTGTTCTGCCTGTGTTTGTATGTATATGTGTGTACACTTTGTATCTAAGGAGGTCAGAAACGAGGTCTGATCCCATGAGACTGGAGTTGCAGATAGCCCTGAGCTGTGCTGTGGGTGCTGTTAATTGAACTTGGGTCTTCTAGAAGAGCAGTCAATGATCTTAACTGATAAGCCATATTTCTAGGCCCTGTAAAGAATTTTAAAATGGTCTCCATGTGACTTTCACACAGGGACAAGCCCAAGACCTTCTGGGATAGCAATTGGCACTATCAAACTTAAAGGCTGTCAAAGGACAATAGTAGAAAATTGACAAAATGTAAAGTCTGTGTTTTGGTTAGTTTTTGCCAACCTAACATCAGTTACAGTCCTGTGAAGAAGGATACCTCAAATGAGGAATTGTCTCCATAAGACTGGCCTGTGGCAAGTCTCTGAAGCAATTTCTTGATTAATGTGGTGGAGGGAGCCACTTCTGGGTGGATGGTCCTGGGTTCCATAAGAAAGCAGGCTGAGCAAGCCAAAGAAAGCAAGCCAATAAGAAGCATTCCTCCATTACCTCTGCCTCCAGGTTCCCTGAGTTCCTGTCTTGGCTTCCAGTGTAGTCAGTGTTCTATTGCTGTGAAGAGACACCAGGACCATGGCAACTCATTTAAAGGAAAACATTTAACTGGAGCTGGCCTACAGTTCAGAGGTTCAGTCAGGGTGAAGAGCATGGCACTGGAGAGTAGCTGAGAGTTCTATCTATATCTAGATCAGCAGGCAAGAAGAGAGAGAGATGTGATGTAGCTAGAGAATTTGAAACCTCAAAGTACACCCCCAGTAACACAGTTCCTCTAACAAGGTCACACCTACTCCAACAAGACCACGCCTCTTAATAGTACCACTCCCTGTTGACCAAGCATCCAAACACATGAGGCTATGGGGCCATTCTTATTCAAACCACCACAACTCTTCCCTCAGTGAAGAACTGTAGCCTGAAAATTAGAAATGTAAATATTTAGGAAATGTAAATGAGTGAATGACTGATATGTCAGGGTTCTTTATTCTGTCTTCCAATTCCTTCCTTCCTTCCTTCCTTCCTTCCTTTCTTTCTTTCTTTCTTTCTTTCTTTCTTTCTTTCTTTCTTTCTTTCTTTCTTTCTTTCTTTCTTTCTTTCTTTCTTTCTTTCTTTCTTTCTTTCTTTCTTTCTTTCTTTCTTTCTTTTTTTTCTGTTTGTTTCTGAGTTTCAGGCTGGCCTGGAACTCATTATGTAATGAGGCTGGTCATGATTTCCTCATTTTCTTGACTCCCCTTACTCAGTATTTTGCTGATAAGCATGTGCCATCAGCCTGACTTGTGGGTATAGCTGTGTGTGCATGTGTCGTCATATGACTGCCCATGCTGGGCATGCATGTGTGAAGGTCAGAATTTATCTTTGGGCTTTGTTTCATTTCTATCTCTATCTTACTTTTAGAGACAAGGGCACTCCCTGAACCTGTAACTCACAGACTGGCTAAGCTGGCCAGTGAAATTCAGAGGTCCACCTGTCGCAGTACACTCAGCTTTTCCATGGGTGAAAGGCCTCCGAACTCTGGTCTTCATGCTTACATGACAGCCAGTTCACTGACTTCTGCCCCAAGATTTTTGACTACTTTCTGTGCACTCAGGTTTTAATTGTGTATTTCGTACAATTTCATTCCTCCATATTTCTTTAAAACTTCTTAGAATTTGTCTTAGGGTTAACAACATGCATTTGTATGTACTCTAATAAACTGTCAAAACAATACTATATCATTTACTGGATTATATAGATACATTTCTAACAGACTATAACCAATTATCCTGTCTTATGCCTTATTATGTTACTGTTGGTCATTTTACTTATCCATACACTATAATTAACAAGGACACTAATGTTATAACTATGAAAAACTGGTTAATATTAGATCAATTACAATAAGAAAAATATAAGATTATTTTACCTTCACTTATTCCCAACCTTTCTGTTGAAGGTCAAACCCGAGGATTTTTGCATCCTAAGCAAATATTCTACCATTGATCTACACCCCAACCCAACTTTTCTTTTCTAATGCTCAGATGTAGACACCCAAGGTTCCAACTTCAATAAGTTTCTTTTTTTATAAAATGTAACATCTATTCAGAAGCCAAGTGTGGTTGCATACACTTTGGATTTCAGGACATGGGAAGCAAAGGAAAGCAGCTCTTTCTAAGTTTGAAGGCAGCCCGATTGACATAGCAAGTTCCAAGTGAACAAAGACTACAAGGCTACATAGTGAGACCTTATCTAAATATATATGGAATACTGATGAAATGTTCAGTTTTTGTTCATTTGAAAAGGTGTATTTTTACTTTTGTGTAATATTTTGCAGTCTAGAATTGTATGTTTTTGAGTACTTTTATTTCAGTATTTATGATCTTTGTTCTTAGCTGTGTCCTTCTTCTTGTGAGTTTGTGAAATATATTCTTCTTTTAAAGATTTATTTATTTTATGACTGTAGCTGTCTTCAGACACATCAGAAGAGAGAATTGGATCCCATTACAGATGGTTGGGAGCCACCATGTGGGTGCTGGGAATTGAACTCAGGACCTCTGGAAGAGCACTCAGTGCTCTTAACTGCTGAGCCATCTCTCCAGGCCAAATATATTCTTGCTTAATTTTAAAATTCATTTTTGCATATTTTGTACAAATTATTGAGTTCATTGAAGTATGACATGTTCTTTGACCATATCTATCACCCAATTACCTTCTCCTAGGTTTCCTCCCCTTCTCACCAGTCTGGGTTTTTTTCCTCTTAATTTCCATGGTTTAAATATAGTGTCAATGCATCTTCCTAAGGGTGAACTTATTAAAAGCATTATCTTCATTATGTCAATGTTTAAATGTTGCAGAATCTTTAGATGAGGTTTTAGGAGAAGTTGTTGGGATACTGGTGGCAATGTCTTTGGTAGGAATTAAGGTAGACTTTTTTTCTAGGACTTCTTGCACCTGTGACAGCAAGTTTATAAAAGAGACAGCCATGATGTGAGCTTTTCCTTTCACCTGTGTTTCTGTAACTGCACTGCCACCAGACTGGAGGACCTGCCTAGAACCAAGCTGATACTGTCTTCATGTTTCTGAACTCTCTAAATTATGAGGTAAATAAACGGTGTCTCATCATATATTACCTAGACTTAGATGGCTTCATCATAACACACACAAAAATGAGCTCAAATGCTAGCATTTCCACTTGATTCTTCAGATCCCTTCCTACTTAATTAGCAATTGATTCTGACTGTTACTGCTTTCTCCACTGCAACTCAGCAATTAATTAGTGAATTTATTAGAACGCAATATATTATTAAATTTATTTTGTGGGGCTACCACAACAAAATATCCTATAAAGAGTAGCTCAAATGAGACCAAACCTTCTTCCACTTCTGGAAGTTTGATGTCTGAAAGAAGGTATTGACAGTTTTTCTGAAGCCTTTCTCCCCAGTCTACAGATGGCTCTCTTCTCCACCTCTTGCTCCCATGGTCATCAAATACGTGTGTCTCCCAAGGCACTTTCTTACATGGCATTTAGAATACACAAAGATGGTTTGCCTAACTTAATTACCTCTTTAGAATCTCTATCTCCAAATGTTACCACACACTTGAGGTATTAAATCTCAACATTTTAATTGACTGGTTTTGTAGAGACAGCGTGGCAAGTAATAGAAATATCTTAAACTCCCAGTCAGATAATTATAAAGTTTCAGCTGTTGCATGAATCTGGGTCTGATACTAGATTTATAGGATATAATTTTCACTTTTGCTTCTTAGTGTGTCTTAAAACTTTTTGAAAGGCAGATATATAATTGGCTAAAAACAGAAATGAGTAGGTCACTCATTTTATGTTGATCTGGCAAGTAAACATTTTTAATGTTTACTGTAATAGAGGTCTCATGGTGGAAAATGTCGACCAATGTTAATGACTTAATCATTTCTTTTATTTCTGAGATTATAATATAATCACAAAATTCCCCCCCATTTTCCTCCCTCCAAACTATCACATATACCCCTCCTTTCTCCTTTTTATGTTCACATGCTCTTTTTATTAATTTTTGTTGCATATACATATGTATATAGATAAATATAGATGTGTTCCTAAATACATAAATTCAACATGCTCAGTGTATAATGTTACATGTATACAGGTTTCACACTTATATACATGTTTCCAATGACCAGTTGGTTTTGGATAACCTATTAGTATGTTCTTCCCTATGAAACACTGTTTCTCCTGCTCTCAGAATCCCTTGGTTGACTATGATTATTTGTTTGGGATTGATGCCCCATAGTCTTTCCCCCATTCACTTTGCTATATGTATTGTTGTTGTCCTTCTTCAGCTCATCTTTAGGCAGTTGTGTCGATAAACCTTTACCAATGGAGCTTCTAATGTTCCTTGTAGACACAATCTTACAGAAACTTGGATCTCACAGTCTTTTCACTCCCTTTTCTACAATGTTCCCACAGCCTTGGGTGTGGGACCTGTACTATAGATGTATCCGTTTGGGACTGGGCTCCACAATTCAGCATTTTTATTTTTTGTGATTTTCTGCAACAACCTTTGTCTATTGCAAAAAGAAGTTTCTGCGATGATGTGTCAGGACTACACTTATTTGTGGCACTAAGGATAAATATTAGAATGTACATAGGGATGATACTGTTTTAATAAATTTGTGGGTTTTGGTTCTTCCAAGATACAAGACTTCACTAGCCTTAGGTACTTCCCTAGGTTTCCAGTATCAGGCATGATTTGTCCTTTGTTGAGTAGGTACCAAAACTATATGCTAGTGAGAAAAGAGCATCATCAAACATTGCTGTTAGTAAAACTGGATGTTCACGGGCAGAAGAACGAAACTAGACCAATATCTATCAACTTTCACAAAGCTAAGCTCAAATGGACCAAAGAGCTAAATGTCAAACCTGAAACTCTGAAACTACTTAAAAGAAAGCCTAGACAGTGCCCTGAATGATATAGGTGTAGAAAGTCTTTCTGAGTACACTTTCTGAAAGAGACTTTCTGTTTGCCCAAGATTTAAGCCCAAAAATTGACAGATGGGATTTCATAACACTAAAAAACTTCTGCGTAGCTAAAGAAACAATAAATCGAGAAAAAAGTTAGAGAATAAGAAAGACTCTTTGCCATCTATACATTTGACAAAGGATTAAATGCATACAGAACTCAAAACCAAAGAGCCAAAAAAAAATAAAAACAGCAATTAAAAACCCAACCTATTTTTTTTTTAAAAAAATGAGCCTAGAGAACTCTCAAAATAATAATAATAAAAAAGTATACCTAAAAAATAGCTCAAAAATGTTCATGATTCCTAACAATTAGGGAAACACAAATTAAAACAACTTTGGGATGTAATCATGTCAGAGTCTGAGTGGTAAAGATCAACAAAACAAATGCTTTTTTTGGGGGGGGAGGGGGGATACCATTCTCTATTGGTGAGATTTCAAATGGTCCAGCCATTCTGGAACCAGTGTGGAAAATTCTCAAAAAGCTAAAAATCAATCTCATGTGACCTATATATACCTCTCCTTCTCATGTGAATAAAGTATTCATTATTCTACTGCACAGATACTTGCTCAGTTATATTCATTGATGTTTTACTATCAATGATTAGTAAATATTAATACCCTAAATATCATTCAATGATAATGAAAATGTGGTAACTATACAATACAGAATGCTATAAATCTGTAAAGAAAAATGTATCAATGAAATTTTAAGGTAAATGGATTGTAGTGGCTATTCCTGGTTGTCAACTTGACTATATTTGAAATGAACTACAATCCAGAATTGGAAGGCTCACCAGTGAACCTAATTTGGAGACTGGGAGATAGAAGTTTCTGATCTGGATCTTGGTATGGAGATC
Source organism: Mus pahari (assembly GCF_900095145.1). Lineage (NCBI taxonomy): Eukaryota > Metazoa > Chordata > Mammalia > Rodentia > Muridae > Mus > Mus pahari. Next base: position 73,794,608 of record NC_034613.1, on the reverse strand, counting down.
TTGAGACACAGTGGTGATTGAATCCAGAAGATTAAGACAGGGAGATCTCCGAGTCCAAGATCATCTGGGATTAAAAGTGTGGTGGCACACACCTTTAATCTGGGCTACACCTTCTGCTGGGGACCATATAAGGACATTGGAAGAAGGGAGTCTGGCTCTCGCTCTTTTGCCTTCTCACCGTGTGGGACTCAGCAACTGCTAGATCCTTGGACTTCCATTCACAGCTACTACTGAACCATTGTTGGGATTTGGACTGCAGACTATAAGTCATCAATAAATTCCTTTACTATATAGAGCATATCCGTAAGTTCTGTGACTCTAGAGAACCCTGACTAATACATGGATAGACCCAGAAAGCATTATATTGAATGAGATAACCCAGATCCAGAAAGACAAATAGTGCATCTTCTCTTTCACTAGAGTCTTCTAGCGCCAAATCATCACATGTGACTACACATCCTGGTGTAAGTGCAGAAACAATGAAATTTAACTTGCAGGGTGGTGGTCAGGGGTAGGGGAGAGAGGGGACTAGCAGGGCACAAGTGATCTAATAGTGGAAATGAGGGTCTCTAATTAGGGATAGGGAGGGAGTGAATACAAAAGAAGGAAAGCAAAATAACGGTAAGAACATTTATAAACGTCTTAAGGAATAATAGTATTATCTACCTAGAAAATCCCACAATACATTTAAGTCTCTGTATAGATATACATAGTTTAACTGGGCAGTGCTGGTGCATGTCTTATCCCAGCACTTGGGAGGCAGAGGCAGGAGGACTGCTAAGTTCGAGGCCAGCCTGGTCTACAGAGTGAGTTCCAGGACAGCCAGGGCTACACAGAGAAACCCTGTCTCAAATAGATAGATAGATAGATAGATAGATAGATAGATAGATAGATAGATAGATAGATAGATAGATAGATAGATGAATAAATAGATAAATAAATAAATAAAGTTTAAATATGAAATTTTAAGTGAAAATTTACCTTCTGCACTGACAGTGATCCCTCTAAGAACCAAAATACATCTAACACAATCTCCAATACCAGGGATGAGAAGCCGTTTTTGCGTTGTTAATCAGGGTTGTCTAAGAGACTGCAGAAACCTTATGGGCTGTTGCTAGTGCCCTTGGTTGTCCCCCTCCCCCAGAAGTGGAAGTTAAGTCTCCACTGCTGAAGGTACCATGTATTCTGGACATAGTTCCAAGGGACACCTGAGCAGGAACTGACCTGAAAGACTCCCGCATGCCTTTATGGTACCAGAAGTTGCATACATACCTTGGTGGTAACGACTAGCTCTCCAATTGGACTTAACTGTTATTAATTTTGATGCCATTATTTAGAGACTCTTTTTTAAAAAATTTTTTTATTATTATTATTTTCTTTATTTACATTTCAAATGCTAGCCTGAAAGTTCCCTATAACCCCCTGCCCCTGCTCCCCTACCCACCCACTCCCACTACTTGGCCCAGGCCTTCCCTTGTGCTGGGTCATATAAAGTTTGCAAGACCAAGGGGCCTC
>NC_034613.1:73777153-73793082 GCF_900095145.1 Mus pahari | reverse complement strand
ATAATAAAAAAAAAAAAAAAAAGAATGGAAAGCAAGAGTTATTGGGGATGTGACCCTTTCTTTACCTTCCCCCATATCAATTAGGTTTGACTTTGGTAACTAGTTTCTTTGGAGGTCAGGTTACTGAAAAGGGAACAAGTATCTTGGGCATATATTTTTTTCAAAATAGTTACTCCTAGCATCACTTCTCACAATCAAAACACATGTAGATTTCTTTTCCATCATTCATCATACGAACTTGAATGGGTTCTTATAAGTCACACACACACACACACACACACACACACACACACACACACACACACTGGTAATCTTTTATTTTAGAAATACTATCACTTATGAGGGACTTTACTCTAATCCTCAATAATCTCCAGCAATTCGTCAGTATGCCTTGTGTCCCTACTATGCTCCAACCTCAGCTTCTCTTCCTGGTACATTTTGACTCTCTGTATCATGTGCATCTTCAGTCTATGAGATGGCAATTTGCTCTATGACATCAAATTACTGATAGCCTTGAAAATGAGTTTGTTTATAATATGTTTTCTGCTTATGAAAATGGAAGAGATGAGGATTTCAAACTGTTTTATATTGTAATTAGAAGCCACAAATACAAATGTATGTTTAAAAATATGAAAAATATAATCAAAGATAACAAAATCATTTCTTTTTTTCCAACTTTTTTAATTAGATATTTTATTCATTTACATTTCAAATACTATCCTGAAAGTCCCCTATACCCTCCCCCTGCCCTTCTCCCCTACCCACCCACTCCCACTTCTTGGCCCTGGTGTTCCCCTGTACTGGGGCATATAAAGTTTGCAAGACCTAGGGGCCTCTCTTCCCAATGATGGCTGACTAGGCCATCTTCTGCTACATATGCAGCTAGATACACGAGCTCTGGGGGTACTGGTTAGTTCATATTGTTGAACAAAATCATTTCTAACATAGTTACTGTAAAATGAAAAGTTTTAATATTACACATTTTCAATTATTTTCTGCCTATGCATTTGTTTTATAGTTATTTTAAATTCTACACACAAAGAAAAGACGTATGATACTATAATTACCTATTATAATTCACTGTCATTTTCTTGACCTTTACCTTTAAAAGACATGATATATTAGAAGTTGTTATTTTTTGTACCCTTTTAAATTGAACTGTTTTCCCTTTCTTCATAGAGATAATCACCATTGTTTCTTTCTTTGATCTATATTTTGATAGATTTTTTGTTCTTTTTTTCTTACATGTATATTAATGAACATTACATAAATAGAATCGTATTATATTCAACCTTATATATTTTTCTACTTCTTTTCTGTTGCATATATAACTATATTATGAATGTGCTGTGGTTTTGTACACATATCTGCATGTATGAGGAGGTCAAACCCAGGTGTCATTTCTCAGGGGTCATACATCTTGTTTTTTTAGGCAGGGTCTCCTAATGGAACCTGGGCTGACAGATTAGTCTAGGCAGGCTAGCAAATGATCCTGGGGGATCCTCTGGTTCCATAGCCCCAGGACTGCAATGACAAGTATAAACCAACATGTCTGGCTTTTTTTTTAATGTGGTGCTTGGGATCAAACTCAAATTCTTCTGTTTGTGAGATATATATATATATATATATATATATATATATATATATATATATATGCTATACTATATCTCCTGGGGCATTTCTAATTTTCTATTTTCTTTCTTTTTAAAATTAATCATTTTATTTATTTACATCCCAAATGCTGCCCCCCTCCAGGTCACCCTTCGAAGAGTTCCTTCCCCATCCCCTACTCTTTGCCTCTGAGCGGGTGCTTCCATGTATCCCCCCACCCCACCCTGGGGCATCAAGTCTCTACAGGATTAAATGTATCCTTTCCCACTGAGGTCAGACAAGGCAGATCTCTGCTATACATATGCCAGGCCCATGTATGCTATTTGGGAGTTCCCAGGAGTCCAGGTTAGTTGAAAATATTGGTGTTTCTGTGGGATTGCCATCCCCTTAATTCCTTCATTCCTTCCCTTAACTCTTCCATAGAGGTCCTCAACCTTAGTCAAATGGGTGGCTGTGAGTATTTGCATCTGACTCAGTCAGCTGCTGGTAGAGCCTGTCTGCAAGCACAGCATGGCATCAGTAATAGTGTCAGGGTTTGGTGCCTGCCCATGGGATGGATCCCAAGTTGGACCTGTCACAAGATGACCTTTCTTTCAGTCTCTGCTCCATTTTTGTCCCTGCATTTCCTTTAGACAGGAGCAAATTTAGGTCAAAATTTTTGAAAGTGAGTTGATGACCCCTTCCACCACCGGGGGCCTTGTCTGTCTTCTGGAGGTAGGCTCTTCAGATTGCATATCCCCACTGTTGGACATTTTTGGCTAAGATCACCCAAACTGAGACCTGGGAGCCTCCCCATCCCAGGTTTCTAGGACTTCCTAGAGTTTTCTCCCACCTACCACCCCCAGCAGCTACAGATTTCCATTAATTTTCCTGTCTCACCTAGGTCCCCCTTTTCTCTGACTCCCATGTTGTTCCCCCTTCTAAGTGGAACTGAAACATCCTCACTTGGCCCTTCCTTCTTGTTTAACTTTTTTGGGTCCATGGGGTGAATCACGTGTATTCTGTACTTTCTGGCTAATATTCACGTATCGTTGAGTACATATGCATATTCTTTTGAGTCTGGGTTACCTCACTAAGGATAATATTTTCCAGTTCTATCCATTTGCCTGCAAAATTCTTGATGTCCTTGTTTTTAATACCTGTGTAGTATTCCATTGTAGAAATGAACCACACTTTGTGCATCCATTCTTTTATTGAGGGTCATTTGGTTTGCTTCCAATTTCTGGCTATTACAAATAAGGCTGCTTTGAAACATAGTGGAGCATGTACCCCTGTGACATGGTGGGCATCTATGCCCAGGAGTGGTATAGCTGGGTCTTTAGGTATAACTATTTCCAATTTTCTGAAGAACCTCCAGATTGATTTCCAGATTGATTACCAGTTTGCACTCTCACTAACAGTGGAGTATTCCCCCTCAATTTTCTTGTATCTGCTGAGAATTGCTCTGTGACTGACTATATGGTCAAGTCTGAAGAAGGATCCATGAAGTACTGAAAAGAAGGTATATTATTTTGTGTTTGGGTGAAATAGTCTGTAGATGTCTATTAGGTCCATTTGATTTATAATGTCTGTTAGTTTCATTATTTCTCTGTTTAGTTTTTGTCTGGATGACCTGTTAATTGGTGAGAGTGGGAGGTTGAAGTCTCCCACTATTAATGTGTGGAGTATGATGTGCAATTTAAGTTGTAGCAATGATTCTTTTACAAATGTAATTGGGGTGTAGATATTCAGAATTGAGATACCATGCTGGTAGATTTTTCCTTTGATAAGTATGAAATGTTCTTTCCTGTCACTTTTGATTAATTTTGGTTGAAATACTATGTTTCTAGTAGATACTAGAATGGCTACTCCAGCTTGCTTCTTGGGTTTATTTGCTTGAAAAAAAACATTTTTTTCCAGCCCTTTACTTTGAGATAGTATCTATCATCTTTGTTGCTGAAGTCTGTTTCTTGTATGCAGCAGAGTGATGGATCCTGTTTTATGCATCCTTTATGGTTTTATTGGGAAATTGGGTCCATTGATGTTGAGAGATATTAATGACCAATAATTGCTAGTTCCCATTATTTTGTTGCAGGATGTGGTATAGTGTGTGTGTGTATGTGTGTGTGTGTGTACGTGTGTATGTGTGTGTGTGTGTGTGTGTGTGTTTCTTCTTTAGGGTGTGTTATAAGATGTTTAATTTCTTGTGTTTTCTTATGCATGTAGTTTCCCTCCTTGTGTTAGAGTTTTCCTTCTAGTGTCCTCTTTAGGGCTGGATTAATAGACAGATATTGCTTAAGTTTGGTTTTGTCTTTGTTTCTTTGTTTGTTTGTTGTTTTTCTTTTCTTCCAATTTTTATTAGGTATTTACTTCATTTACATTTCAAATTCTATCCCGAAAGTCCCCTATACCCTCCCCCCCCCCCGCTTCCCTACCCTTCCATTCCCCCTTCTTGGCCCTGGTGTTCCCCTGTACTGGGGCTTATAAAGTTTGCAAGACCAAGGGGCCTCTCTTCCCAATAATGGCTGATGAGGCCATCTTCTGCTACATATGCAGCTCTGGGGGTACTGGTTAGTTCATGGAATATCTTGATTTCTCCATCTATGGTAATTGAGAGTTTTGCTGTATCTAGTAGTCTAGGCTGGCATCTGTGGTCCCCTAAGGTCTACAAGACATCTGTCTAGGATCTTCTGGATTTTACAGTTTCTGTTGAGAAGTTGGTTGTAATTCTAAAAAGTCTGCTTTTATATATTACTTGGCCCTTTTAACTTGGAGCTTTTAATATTTCTTTGTTCTATACATTTTCTATTTTGACTATTATGTGCCTGGAGAATTTTCTTTTCTGGTCCAATCTATTTGGTGTTCTGTAGGCTTCTTGAAAGAAATGTACATGTTTATGGCCATATTTTTCTTTAGGTTAAGAAAGTTATCTTTTATAATTTTGTTGAAGATGTTCTCTAGTCCTTTGAATTAGGAATCTTAAACCTCTTCTATTTCTATTATTTTTAGGTTTGGTCTTTTCATTGTGTCCCAAATTTCCTGCATGTTTTGGGTTAGGAAATTTTTACACTTGAACTTTCTTTGACAAATGTATCAGTATCTTCTACACCTGAGACTCTCTCTTCCATCTCTTGTATTCTGCTGGTGATGCTTGTGTCTATAGTCCCTGTTATTTATTTGCAACTTGATGGTGATCTCATTTTTTCTTCATGTCTTCACCAATTTTGTTAATTTTTCTAATTTTTTATTACTTATTTACTTTATATCCTGATTGCAGGTTTTCCTCCCTCCTCTCTTCCCAGACCACCCTCTCACCTCCCTTCTCCTCATTTACCACTCCTCTCCTTCCTAGAAAAGGGGAGACTTGACATAGATATTAACCAGCCTTGCCATATCAAGTTGCAGTAAGATTGAGTGCATCTTCTATTGTGGCTAGTCAAGACAGCACAGTTAGAGGAATGAGGTCCAAATTCAGGCAATCTAGTCAGATATAGCCCCCCCCCTATTGCTTTAGGAGTCCTACATGAAGAACAAGCTGCACAACTGTTACATATGTGCAGAGGGCCTAGGTGTGTTCCATGAATATTCTCTGGTTGGCAGTTTCATCTCTGAGCCTTGATGGGCCCAGGTTAGTTGATTCTTTATATTTTCTTGTCGTGTCCTTGACCCCTCTGGCTCCTGTAATCCTTCCTCCCCTTCTTTCACAGGATTCCCCAAACTCTGCCTAATTTTTTGCCGTGGGTCTCTGCATCTGTTTCCATTAGTTGCTGAGTGAATCCTCTCTGATTACAGTTATGCTTGACTCCTGTATGCATGTATAGCAGAACATCATTAATAGTTTCAGGGGTGGGATCCTCATGGCATGGGTCTCAACTAGGGCCAGTAATTGGTAGGACTTACCCTCAAATTCTGCTCCAACATTTACTCCTATACATCTTATAGGCAGGAGAAAATGTGAGTGTAAGATTTTATGACTGGGTTAATGTCTTGATCCCCTCCTTTGGAAGTCTTGCCTGGCTACAGGAGATGCACCATATCCCCCATTGCTAGGAGTCTTTGCTAGGGTCACTCTCATTGATTTCTAGAAGGTTTCATTGTCCTAGATTTCTAGCTTGTCCCAGAGATGCTTCCTAGTTGTCTTTCTCAGTACTTTTTCCCTCCATGCTCCCCCAATTTCATCACTCCTGGTCCCATCCTCATTTTTTAGCATGGTTGTCCTGTACTTTAAAACTAATATCCTTTTATAAGTGAGTACATACCATGTTTGTCTTTCTGGATATGGGTTACCTTACTCAGGATGGTATTTTCTACTTGCATCCATTTGCCTACAAATTTCATGATGTCTTTGTTTTTAATGGCTTAGTAATACTCCATTCTGTAAATGTGCCACATTTTTAATAACATAATGCATCTTCATTTTTGAATGAATAACATTATGCACTCCTTTCTAGCTTTATTAATTTAAATGTCTATCAATTTACAACCTTCTATGGAAAAAATATTTAATCCTACTAATGGTCTGCCTTAATTTTATTATTCTACAATATATTATCATCAGCATTTTCTGTTTTTATAAATTGAAAAACTATGACCTTGAAACTACTTTTCATGTAATATCAGCATTTAACAGTTAACCTTTACTATGCACCCTGTAGGATAAAGATGTAAATTTGATTATCGATTTCTTTCTTCTACTTTTCACCATTCATTCTATTCTATTGAATTCTCAAACCTGATAGTGTTTTCCTTCCAATCTGCAGTTATATTTAAATATTTAATTCTTTATATTAGCATCGCAAGGACTAGACACCAAGCACACTATTATGGAGTTGAAAATATTCACTCTAGGAAATACACGTGTTGTGGAGTGTTATAAATAGGATTGTGGGCCAACTTGAGGATGTAGGTTATGACTGTGAGGACAAGAACTTTTGGGAGTTGACAGTATTGCTTCTTTCTCTAGACACTGATTCTTGCTATAAACTCACTAGCATGTGAGTGCCACTTATTGCACCTTGATGGACATATTGCCATGCTGGTGACTTCATAGGGTGTCTCTGCTGGGTAAGATTCACAACTCTATGTGTATGTGTACATGTATGTATTGTGGATAATTTTAGTAAATTATAATACAATTCTTTGAGGCTTTATCAAACAAGTTTCATGCTATCTGTTCCCCCTTCTTCCTTCATATCTTATCATTTTACCCATGAGTAGCTACCACCACTCATCATATGTTCAGTTTTTAAAATTAGTAGAATTCAAAGAGCACAGTTAAAATTATGCTCTTTCCTTTTGTGTTTTACTTTTATTTTTGAAAAAAAAATCAATTATAAGGAATTATGCTGTCCTACTGATGTGGTGGTAGGAGACTCTTTCTAAGGTCCATGACTTCACTAGCCCCAGAAAGCTGAGTAAATTTCCAGTACCAGGCATGATTTACCTCCTGTTGAGTGGATCTTAAGTCAAATTAGACAGCTATTGGGTGCCACTGGCATGTGAGTGCCTCTTATAGCACCTGTACATACATCTTGCCATTCATGCTGTTGATTTCAGTGGTTCATAGGTGTCTGTCTTTCCTGAGTAGGACACACAGCTATATGTGTGCATGTGTGTAGGAGTGTGTGTGTGTGTGTGTGTGTGTGTGTGTGTGTTTAGAGTGTATACCTATACTTATATATAGTATATACTTTTATTTTTTATTTTTATTATATATTGAATTTTATTTTCCCCTCTGCAATCCCCCCATCCCATTCCTCTTCCCTTTGCCTTTATGAGGGTGCTTCCCCCACACATCCACCCATTCCCTCCTCACACTGGGGCACGAAGCCTCCACAGGACCAAGGACCTTCCCTCCCATTGATGCCAGATAAGGCAAGCCTCTGCTACATATGCAGTTGGAGCCATGGGTCCCTCCATGTGTACTCTTTGGTTGGTGGCTTAGTCCCTTGGAGCTCTGAATGGTACAGTTAGTTGATATTGTTGTTCTTCCTATGGGGTTGCAAACCCCTTCAGCTACTTCAGTCCTTCCCCTAACTCTTCTATCAGGGTCCCTGGGCTCAGTCTGATTGTTGGCTGTATCTGCATATGTATCCATAAGGCTCTGACAGAGCATCTCAGGGGACAGCCATACGAGGCTACTGTCAGTAAGCACTTCTTGGCATCAGCTATAGTGTCTGGGTTTGGTTTCTGCAGGTAAGATGGATCCCCAGGTGGGGCAGTCTCTGGATGGCCTATCCTTCAGTCTCTGCTCTGTTTTGTTGTTTCTGAATTTCCTTTAGATAGGAACAATTCTGGGTTAAAATTTTTTGAGGTGAGTAGGTGGCCCCATCTCTCAAATGGGGGCCATGCCTATCTACTGGAAATGGTCTTGACAGGTTCTATCTCCCCTTTGTTGGGTATTTTGGCTAATTTCATCCCTGATGGGTCATGGGAATCTCTTGCTTCCCTGGCATCTGGAACTTTCTAGTGGCTACCCCTAGTTCCCCATTTCCCACTGCTACATATTTCTGTTCAGTTTTCTGACCTCCGTACTTCTCTCCAGTCTCCTCCCACACCTGATCCTGCCCCCTCCTTTTTCCCTCCCCCTACTCTCTTCTTCTCAGGTCCTTCCCTTCTTCTACCTCCCATGATTATTTTGTTCCCTCTTCTAAGTAGGATTGAAACATCCACACTTTGGTCTTCCTTTTTCTTGAGCTTCATATGGTCTGTGAGTTGTACTGTGGGTATTCTAAGCTAAATATAAAATAATACGATTCTATGAGGCTTTATGAAACAATTTCTTTGTTGTTTTCTACCTTGTTCTTCTTTATTTCATCCTTATACTCATGAGTAAATGTTGCCACCACTCCTCATCAAAAAAATCTCCTTTTACAGTGAAGGGAGACCAAAACAGAAAAGCATGATTGGATACAATAGAGAGTTCAACTGATCATAAGGAGCCCAGCCCCACCTCTACCTCATGGATAAATGTCCATCACAAGTCCTACTCAGGGAACATTGTAGAATAAGGGAAGGAAAGAAAATTTTTAAGAGCCAGAATCCCAGGAAATATGCTACGAGACTCTTTCTCCTAGAAATGACTGCATAAATGAGACCAGAACAGTAGCAATATTAATATATGTATTAACACGGAAGGGGGACATTTCACAGGGTCCAACCCCTAGTTGAAGAATGACAGGCAGCAAACTGCTGGGAGAAGGAAAATTAATGTCTCCTGTGAATGAGCCCCCTCATTGATTGTCTAATGGAGAGTTATCAGCCTTAACACCATATATGTACCTGTACATGTATAATCAGGTTGTATTTATGTATATTTGTGTACACACATACAGGTATATGTAACAGCAACAAAGAAAAAGAAACTCTCAAATTGGAAGCGAGTGAGAGTAAACATGGACAGGGTCTGAGGGAGGGTAGTTAGGAGAGGCTGGAGGCTAGAGAGGGAGGAAAGTAATATAGTCCTATTTCAATTAAAAGTTTAAAATAAATGCATTTTCAGTTATTTATTTAGTATTAGTGTGTGTGTTTGTGTGTATGTGTGTGTGTGCATGTAATATTCATACATGAATGTGGGTTCATGTATGTTTCAGAGGCTAAAGAAACTTGCCACACAAACCTGCAACTTGAGTTCAATTATCAGAACCCACATCTTCGTTAAAGTGTCTATTGTGCTGCTAAAACACTGTGATAAGAAGAAACTGGTTATTTTACATTATACATTATATTGTGGTGTTAAAACACTGTGATAAGAAGGCACTAGTTATTTTACATTATAGTTCTATGTTATAGTCTACCACTGAGGAAAGTCAGGGCAGGAGCTTAAACAAGCCAGGGTCTTGGAAGCAAGAACTGTCAAAGAGACCATGGAGGAACTCTCATTCCTGTTCCTCATTGTTTACTTCTTTTACTATAGTCCTCAGGACTAAGTTCAGGGGTGTTACCACAGTCAGGGAACTGGACCCTTCTCGCATCAAACAAGAAAATGAAACATAAGTTTGCCCATAGGCCTCTTTAGTGGCCTATTTTTCAACTGACGTTCCCTCTTTCAAAATGACTATAGCTTGCATCACGTTGACATAAGTGAACCAACTCACTCAAAAAAAAAAAAAATTCTGGAAGAAATAGCTCCACCCTACAACAATATTCTCTGACCTCCACACATGCATTATGGCACACATGCCTACCTCATATATCATAAAATGATATGTGTCTTAATTACTTTTATGTTGCTATGAAAATTCACCATGACCAAAACAATTTATAAAAGAAAGCATTTAATTTGTGGCTGGCTGTTCGAAAGGTAATAGAGTCTATGACCTTCATGGAGGGAGTACAGCAGCAGGTAGACAGACATGTCACTAGAGTAGTAACAACGACCTTACATGTCGAAACAGCCATGAGGCACAAAGAGGCAAAATTAACTGGGAAGGCTATGGATTTTTGAAACCTTAAAGTCCACCTCCAGTGACATATCTCATCCAAAAAAGACATACCTACTAGACCTTCCCAAACAGTTTCCACCTGCTGTGATCCAAATATTCAAATATATAAGCCAATGGAGGGAATTATCATTCAAACTACCACATATATACATAAATAAAGTTAAAAGTCATTTTTAGAGCCAGATAGATGTAATGACACATACCTGTCATATCGTCATATCAAGCAAGGGAGGTAAAGGTCAGAGGATCAAAAGTTTAAGGACATCCTTAGCTGCATTAAAGTTTGAAGCCAACCTGAGCTAGTGAAGGCCCTATCTCAAGTTTTTAAAAAAATTTAAATCATATATTATTCTTTATTTGTATTTATATTTAGTGAACAAAATTAACATTTTATCATTAGAAAAATTTTGCTTACTAACTCAAACTTCAAAATTATAAAACTTCATCATGTTTATCAAATATAAACATTTTATATGTACCCATGAGGGTGTTGAATTTTAGATTCCCTCAAAATTTACGAGAAAATTTTAAGCCTGGGTTCCTGTGAATGTGACTTTATTTGGAAACAGCCTTTTAGATGAAAGGTTAAGAATTTCAAGATGAGGTCAACCATGATTTTGGCCCTCTAAATTCAAAGAGTAATTCTGTTTTGGGGTGGGGAGGAAAAAATGTTATTTCATTTTATTTAATTTTACTTTTTAGTGCTTTCTCTTTTTTCATTTTTTATTAGTCATTTTATTCATTTACATTTCAAATGATATCTCCCCTTCGCAGTTACCCTTCCACAAATTCCCATCCCATCCCCCCTCTCCCCTGTCCCCTTTGCCTCTCTGAGTGTGCTCCTCCACCCACTTATCTACCCTCTCAGCCACTCCCTTTCTCACTGCTCTAGCATCCCCTTTTTCTGGGGCATCAAGCCTCCACAAGACCAAAATCTCCCCTCCCATTGATGTCTGACAAGGCCATCCTCTGCTACATATGTAACTGGAGCCATAGATCTCTCCATGGGTTCTCTTTGGTTGGTGGTTTAGTCTTGGAAGCTCTAGGTAGTTCATTAACAAAGGGGAGAGAGAACCTGTAGATACCACCTTCACTAGATAGGCAAGACTCCCAGTTGAGGGATGGGGCCACCCACCCATCTCAAAAGTTTTAACTCAGAATTGTTCCTGTCTAAAGGAAAAACGGGGACAAACAGTGGCACAAAAACTGAAGGAAAAGCCATCCAGAGACTGCCCCACCTAGAGATCCATTCCACCTGCAGGCACCAAACCCAGACACTATTGCGGATGCCAAGAAGTGCTTGCTGAAAGGAGCCATGTATAGCTGTCTCCTGAGAGACTCTGACAGTGCCCAAAAGAACAGATACAGATGTTCACAGTCAACCATCTTACTGAGCACAAGGACCACTATGGAAGAGCTGGGGGAAGGACTGAAGGAAATAAATTTTATACTCAAAGAGAAATAAGAATAAAATCCATGTGAAGACTGAGGTAGACACTCGAGTGATGTGTATTCAAGTCAAAAGTTGTTAAGGTTTTTCTGGTTTCTCCAAAAATGAGAAAAGAGATATGAAATAGATTCTGTTCAAAAACATTAAAGCAGAAGCCACTTTCTGACATCATAACTTCATCCCTCTGAACTCTCTCATTTTGAAAGAATAAGTGTATATGTGTGTGTGCTTGTGCACACGCAAGCACGTGCATATTCATGAGTTTGCATGTGCATGTTAGTGTGCATGTGAGTTCATGAGTGCGTGTGTGTGTGTGTGTGTGTGTGTGTGTGTGTGTGTGTGTGTAACCAGCACTTTGTGGTAATTCATTAGAGAAATCTTAGTGAACTAATACACTATCTATTCAAAAGTCTATACTTAACGGTACACTTATAAGAAGGGACTATTTTATTCTCAACTGTCCCTACATGTACGATGAACTTGAATTTCTCTTACTAGGCTTTTATTTCTTTTTATAATAGTTAAAGTACCCCAGTGATGTGGAACATTTGTGTCTACTTCCTACCTTTCTCACCTCACTTTTCAATAGACCTTCAGATGATGAGTCAGCATGGAGCTAGCAATTTGTCAGAGTAACTGCCATACGCATCTCAACTTCCCATCCCACACCACATTTCATCATTATCTTTCTTTCACACTGAAGTTGGTCAGGCCAATCCACAGAGTAGGTCTCTTCTTGTAATTTATTTTTTACTTAGAATCTTAATCAGCATATAGGGAGTTGAAAAACCATTTCTATGTGGAATACTTATTACCAAGGTTAAGAGAGACTATGCTTAACATTTAATTGGCTTATAATGCTGTGAAGCTAGTTTCAAGGTCATAAAAATCTTACTTATGAGCACAAAAAGAAAATGCTAACAGCTGTTATAAAACCATCAGAGTCACATTCTGTTATTGAACAGTGTGGAATTATACAAAACATTAAATCTAATATATCTTCAAGGCAAATCAAATTAATCCTGACTCATTCCTAGGAACAAATGGGTTGACTAAAAATTTAACTCTTCATTATTCTAACATTACCCTATGTACAATTCAGTCAAGTTAGACTGACAGTTATCTACATATAACTTATTTGTATGCATACTGTAGTTTAAATCTCCCATCAAGCAAGAATTTGATCTCTGTAGTTCAGTGTTCCATACTGAGTAAAGTCCTTTCGTTTTTTAAATCCCCCAGGTTCTTCCTCTGCATTTAATGTAAAATTCCAAACAAATTATATGATCCACCTTTTGGTTACACAAGTATTGCCATTCCCATATTTGCTGGTTCTTTTATGTGTAAGACTCTTGACAGACATAGTCCCACTGCTGAGTCTTTTAAGTCAGAATTCAACTGATGAATCACAATTCCAAAAGGCCTCCAAGAGAGGTTTCTAACCTTGAACAGCTAGTCTATGTATAAAATATCACATGCTGTTATTTTTCTGTTGGAAATGCCTGACAATTTGATCCTGGATGTGACGCTTGTCCCATCACCCACACTGCACACTTGATGATGAATTCTACTAAAGTAGTCACTTATCACTCTCTATCCATTCATCTGGAATTCTGTTGTCACCAAGTTGCTTGTTAAAAAATTACCTAAGAAATTAGTGAGTAAATATAACAAGCACGATAATGCCATGAAGGTATGTGCTTCCTCAAAAATTTTACTCATTTGAGTCATGCATTCATGTTTGCTTGGAAGATGGTTTTCATATGTGAGTGTACATTGCCTGTGTGGTCACTGTGTTAGCTCCCTGTGTTGAGTAAAAAACTTATATAATGACCAAGTGGTTTTAAACAGCACATATTTACTATCTCCTAGTTTCTGTGGACTATGGAACTGGGAATGACTTAGCTGGCCCCTGTAGCTCAAGGTCTCTTTGGCTACAATGAAAGTATTAGACAGGGAAACATTCATTACAAGTCTCCAAAGCATAAAGAGGTACATCTAAGCTCATTTTGATTCTTGGAAGGATTCGGCTGCCAGTTGTGCTGAGCTTTCCAGTCCTTCACTATCTGCTGGCAGAAGCTTTCCTCAACTTCTTGCCATATGGACCTCCCCAATGGAATTTTGTTTAATCGGAATAAAAAGTTAGAGAAAGCAAGCAACTCAAAAGCTAGCTTTATTTTGCAGTCTAATTATAGAAATTGCATAATTTTACTTTTATTACATTCTAATTGTCATGCCTGAGTCACTAGTTTTAGCTCACACTGAAGGGAAGGATATTTCTTTAGAATACTAGGAGGCAAGAATGCGTGATAACGATTTTTAAGTGCTTTCAACCAGGGCCACATAGTTTTATATACGAATAATTTGTTTACCCTATTATGAATAAGGCTGCTGTGAACATAGTAGAGCATGTATCCTTTTGGTATGCTGGGCATCTTTTGGGTATCTGCCCAGGAGTGGTATAGCTGGGTCTTCAGGTAGAACTATTTTCAATTTTCTGAGGAACCACCAGATTTATTTACAGTGTGGTGGTACCAGCTTTCAATCCCACTAGCAATGGAGAAATGTTCATTTTTCTCCACATCCTCTCCAGCATGTACTGTCACCTGAGTTTTTGATCTTAGCTATTCTGATTGGTGTAAGATAGAATCTCAGGGTTGTTTTGATTTGCACTTTGCACTTCCCTGATGACTACAGATTTTGAACATTCCTTTAAGTGCTTCTTGGGAACCCTAATAGAAGAGTTAGGGGAATGACTGAAGCAGCTGAAGGGGATGACAACCCCATAGGAATGCCAACAGTGTCAACAGCTCCCAGACACTGAATCACCAACCAAAGAGCATACAAGGGCTGGTCCATGGCCCCTGGCACATCTGTAGCAGAGGACTACCTTCTCCTGCTGGGAGAGGATGCACCTAATCCTGTAGAGACTTGATGCCATAGGGAAGGGGGTTGTGAGGGGATGTCAGGGGAGGACCATTATCTCAAAGGAGAAGGGGAGGGCAATGGAGTGAAGTACTCTGAGAAATGGGACCAGGAGGGGAGGCAACATTTGGGATGTAAATTTTTAAATTGTTTATCTTATTTCTTGTATTATGTTCACACTCCCTGGAATTTTCTGTTGTTGAGAGCTGTAACTCTGCTCATCATATTCATTTCTGTCATTTAACTCTGAGTTATTTTTGGAAAAATCATGAGTGAAATTCTTTTTTGTTTAAATTGAATGGAAATCCATTTTAAGTAGCACCTCATGAACACATTAATAAACAACAAATAAAAGAACTGTGGCTCTAGGTTTTAGTATCACTAAAAGATAAATATTTATTCATTCTGTCTGGAAATCTTGTTGAGCAAATGGATATACTAAATAGCACTACTGGCAATGTTGGCCTATGCAAAACAGTGCTCGTATACAAAACAGCAACAAGGAAAAGATTGTTCTTGTGAATATTTAAATTTAGTGCTTTAGATGCAAATGGTGCATAGTACTGTGGGCTAATGTCAAAGAAAGGGATATAATGTGTAAGAGAATGTAACTTTAACCAAAAGTCAGAAAGAAGACTAGCTTCAGTTGCATTCCAGTGATCTACCTGCCTGTCACTGTACCAATATCATGCAGTTTTTATCACAATTGCTTTGTAGTACAGCTGGAGGTCCAGGATGCTGATTCCCCCAGAAGTTCTTTTATTGTTGAGAATAGTTTTCGCTATTCTGTTTTTTTTTGTTGTTGTTGTTATTCCAGATGAATTTTATAATTGCTCTTTCTAACTCTATAAAGAATTGTGTTGGAAGTTTGATGGAGATTGCCCTGAATCTGTAGATTGTTTTCAGCAAGATGGCCATTTATACTAATCCACAAGCATGGGAGATATTTCCATCTTCTGAGATCTTCTTCAATTTCTTTCTTCAGAGACTTGAAGTTCTTGTCTCACAGATCTCTAACTTTTTTGGTTGTAGTCACACCAAGATACTTTATATTGTTTGTGACTGTTGTGAAGGATGTCATTTCCATAATTTCTTTCTCAGCCTGTTTATCCTTTGAGTATAGGAAGGATACTGATTTGTTTGAGTTAATTTTATATCCGGCCACTTTGCTGAAGTTGTTTATCAGAAGTAGGAGGTCTCTGGTGGATTTTTGTGGTCACTTAAGTATACTATCATATCGTCTGCAAATGGTGATAGTTTGACTTCTTTTCCAGTTTGTATCCCTTTGACCTCCTTTTGTTGTCTAATTGTTCTAGCTAGACTATATTGAATAGATAGGGAGAGAGAGGGCAGCCTTATCTAGTCCCTTATTTTAGTGGGATTGCTTCAAGTTTCTCTCCATTTAGTTTGATGTCGGCTACTGGTTTGCTGTTTCCAAGACTTTTATCATGAACGGGTGTTGGACTTTGTCAAATGCTTTCTCAGGATCTAATGTAATGATCATGTTTTTTTTTCCTTTG
>NC_034613.1:73772471-73776171 GCF_900095145.1 Mus pahari | reverse complement strand
GATTTCATGAAATTCTTAGGCAAATGGATGGAACTAAAAAATATCCTGAGTGAGGTAACCCAATCACAAAAGAACACACATGGTATACACTCACTGATAAGTGGATATTAGCCAGAAGCTCTGAATACCCAAGGTACAATTCACAGACGAAATGAAGCTCAAAAAGAAAGACCAAAGTATGGATACACCAGTCCTTCTTAGAAGGAAGAACAAAATACCCGTGGGAGGAGATACAGACACAAAGTGTGGAGCAGAGACTAAAGAAAAGACCAACCAGAGACTGCCTACCTGGGGATCCATCCCATATACAGTCACCAAACCCAGACACTATTGTGGATGCCAACAAGTGCTTGCAGACAGGAGCCTGGTATAGCTGTCTCCTGAGAGGCTCTGCCAGTGCCTGATAAATACAGAGGTGTATGCTCTCAGCCAACCATTGGCACTAGGTCCTCAATGGTGAAGCTAGAGAAAGTACCAAAGGAATTGAAGGAGCTTGCAGCTCCATAGGAGGAACAACAATATGAACCAACCAGTGCCCCCAGAGCTAGTAGGGACTAAACCACCAACCAAAGAGGGGCCCATGGCTCCAGCTGCATATGTAGCAGAGGATGGCCTTGTTGGACATCAATGGGAGGAGAGGCCCTTGGTCCTGTGAAGGCTCTATGACCCAGTGTAGGGGAATGCCAGGACAGGGAAGCAGGAGTGGGTGGGTTGGTGAGCAGGGGGTGGGGGATGGGATAGGGGGTTTCAGAGGGGAAAGAGGAAAGTAGATAACAATAAAGAAAATATTTCATTAAAAAAAGAAAGAAGAGTAGCAACTATCTATGGGAAATCCAACATGTTGAGCAACGTATTAAAAGAGATTCTTGGCAGAGATGACGACTTTGTGTGTTTAAGAAAATGAAAATTCCGTCAGATCTTTTTTTTAATAATTTATTTTAATTCTTGAAATTATAATACAGTTACATCATTCCTCCTTGCCTTTCCTCCCTCTAATCTATCCTGTGCAGCCATCTCATTCTCTTTCAAATTCATAGCTTCTTTAATTGTTGAGATACACACACACACACACACACACACACACACACGGACTAAGAGACTATAAAAGGGAATTGACTTAGAAAGAAGGGTCATACCATGTAAAAGTTGCAGGCCATGGAAGAACTCTTGTTTCCTCTGAGTAACATCAGAGCTGTTTGGAGTAGAAGGAGCTATGATCTGGCAGATTATTTTAGAAGTATCATTTTGGAAGATTGAAATAAAATGCTTTGAGCTCAAGCAGAAAGAAGCAGACATGCCATTTAGGTGACTGTTGCAATTAGGTAGGTAAGAAATACTAGTCTCTGAGGAAAGAAAAGTAACAGTAAAGGCAGACAAAAATGATGCTCAAATATGGTTTTATTTTTATATCAAAGTTAAGAGAATTAAATGGAAGATTTTATGGAATATGTGGGAGACAAAAGTCAAGTGTAATATTGGAAACTTTAGCCTGAGCTCCAAAACAGAAATGCATACAAACTAATGTGAAAAAGCCCATAGAAAGGACATGTTTGGGCGATTTTGTCAGGAGATGAATTTCAGAGATGGTAATATTTAAATCCTTTCTAGCCATCAGAATAGTGATGCAAAGCAGTCTGTTTTCTAGACTTTTCAAAGAAGTTCCGTCTAGATATAGGTATTGATATCATGTAGAAGGCATTAAAAGCATGAGAGTGGAATGGATTCTCAAGAAAACAAAGGCATTTTGAAGAAGTAAATGGTGACAATAAAAATAACAAAGTAAAATGCAAGATTCTTGAATCATCTCAGTGCTCAGACTAGAACCAAGGAGATCCAAGGACTGTGATTGTTAAAGCATCTATCTTTTAAATGGATGCTGAGGTACTCCCTTGGCAGTCCTGCCCTTTGGGATTTGTTTTGATCACAACTAACATGAAATGAATCCGATATTCTTATTTCTTTCATTCAGGCAAGCCACAAAGCAAACTGCACTGTAGAGCTCGATTTTAATAAAGCTTGCTATTTTCTTTCCTTAACATTGACTACATACTTTCAGTATGTCAAAGGAAGCCAAGTATCATGTGTCCAGCAATTCTTGAGCCAGCATGTAAGTTCCTGCCTCCAACAACTTTTGAAATGCTGATTGGACCATCTTTGTAGGTAGCAAGAATTCCAGTTGGTGAGGATTCTCTACTTTGAGACATCTAAATCACTTATCTAGAGCATCATATAAAACGCTAAATATAATTTTATTTTATGTATAAAAACTTATGTACACATGCTAACCTTTAATCTTAATGGCCAGACAAAATTTTAGGTACTTCCTAAAGCTGTCACCAGTTTTTAAGCTTAAAATTATGCATAAGTTGTTAATTGGCTGCCTTAATATTCAAATATAAAAATTAACTATTTATGTATTAAAAAGAACACTCTCAACTATGGTTCGCAGAGCTGTATCTTTAAGAAAGCAAAGATCCATTTCATTTATGAAGAGACATCTGTGTTCACCTATAGCCACTTCTGCCTTTTCTTCATATAGAGAGGAATATTATACATTGAGAAGAACAAATAATTAGAACTGGGAAACATTGTAGGCAGAAAGATTATATGTCATTTCTAGAGCAACAGAGTTAATATCAAGGTTCTTACCCTCCAGGGTTCTCTCTTTACAGTAATTGTGGAGGATTTCTCGCAACAGCCTGAACCACCATTTTCCCACATTCAGCAGATTTTCAGTGAAACATAAATCTGTGTTAAATCCGTGGGAGAGTTTGTGTCAATGTGATATAAGCCTATCCTATATAGGTTTTAAAGACATTGATTGTTGTAAGTTTATAACCCATCTTTAGATTTTACAATAAATACTTAAAAAGAATACCAACAATTATTAATGGCACTTCATATTTTAATTAATCGTCCCATATCTAAGTATCAAAAGACTCATAAGCATTTGGAGAATGAGGCTATTTTTTAAACTGGTTGCTACATGCAATGAATGCTTTCGTCTGTAATTTGTAAAAAGTTCTATTACCCATCTTCTGGAAATGAGATGAAAATCTAGTTTTATAGGCACTCTAATTTTATTTGATTATCTTAAAAAGCAAAAGCACGAGTTAATGGGGTATTGCCATTCCCATGTACTAGAAAGATGTGTTAATGAATTATAATTACAAAATATTCCATACTTTACTGTGAACTATATGTGAGAATTTGATATGGTTTCATGCTCTATAAAACATCTTGAAGAAGCTTTTATGAGTATTTTACAGCTAATTCAGATATCTCAACCATGATTAAGTCCAGAATAACTCAATTTCGCATCACTATCTACATTTCTAAAGAGTGATTATTTTTCACAATTTGAGGACAGAGAGTGATATTTTTCTAAGACTAGTTCTGCAGAACACCAGTGTGCCTTGAGACAGCAACAAAATCTTGTAAGCAAAAGTTTTAGGAGTGCTAAGTAACACAAAATCAAAGAAATTCAGTCTTTGGTTCTTGTGGGAGGATTGTCAGCCTAAACAGTATAGCTTCCTTTAAGACATTGTGTGTGTGTGTGTGTGTGTGTGTGTGTGTGTGTGTATGCTGTATAAAATATTAGCTAAATATAAAAGAAAGTGATTCCTTGATGTATTATCGAAAACTTTACTGATAACTGTCTCTCCTTCCTTTTTATCCAGAACTAGGCATAAGAAATTGC
>NC_034613.1:73744960-73772431 GCF_900095145.1 Mus pahari | reverse complement strand
CTCCCACTTCTTGGCCCTGGCATTCTCCTGTATTGGGGCATATAAAGTTTGCAAGACCTAGGGGCCTCTCTTCCCAGTGATGGCCGATTAGGCCATCCTCTGCTACATATGTCAAATTAATTTCCAGAGTGGTTGTACTAGCTTGCAATCCCACCAGCAATGGAGGAGTGTTCTTGTTGTTGTTGGATTTTTTTTTTTGTTGTTGTTGTTTTTGTTTTTTTGAGACAGGGTTTCTCCGTATAGCCCTGGCTGTCCTGGAACTCACTTTGTAGACCAGGCTGGACTCAAACTCAGAAATTCGCCTGCCTCTGCCTCCCGAGTGCTGGGATTGAAGGCATGCGCCACCACGCCCGGCTGAGGAGTGTTCTTCTTTCTCCACATCTTCACCAGCATCTGCTGTCACCTGAATATTTGATCTTAGCCATTCTGACTGGTGTGTGGTGGAAAAGAAATATTTAAGAGTCAGAATACCAGAATTCTGCTATGAAATAGTCTCAGGGCATATACAACCCTGAAACATGGTAATATTCATAGACATGCTAACCCAGAAGGTGGAAAAACTCATAAGTGCCAAACTCTAGGCAAAGAACTATAGGTAACTGCTGTGAAAGGGGACATTAGCCTATCTGGGTATGAACTTGGCTACCCAATGCAAAGTGGTCAGCCTTGAAACCATGTGCACATAAAGAACAAAAACAGACTCAATAAATTACATTTACATATTTGTGCATACTGCTTACACACACCTGTAAAATCAAAAGAAAGTGAGCTATCAATTTGAGTTTGATGGCATTGAAGGGATTGAAGGGAGAGAACTTGGAGTGAGTAGATGGAGCAAAGAGAAGAAGAGAAGGGAGAACGTAATGTCATTCTAGTTTAATTAAAATGTATTAAAATGAATTCTATCTTTTAAAAAGTTTTGAGTCATTATCCTACACAAGGAGCGAGACTGATTTATCCATAGTGACAGCAGGCACGGTGCCTATATCACAGGATAAGTCTCAAAGTAACAATGAAAGTGAAAATAATACTAATGAATATATAATAATGTCATCATTCACCATGATCAAGTAGGCTTCATTCCAGGGAATCAAGGATGGTTCAACATACAACAACCCATTAATGCAATCCACTATATAAACAAACTCAAGGAAAACAAATTGCATAATTATCTCATTAGATGCAGAAAAGGCATTTGACAAAATACAACAGCCCTTCATGCAAAAAGTAGTGGAGAGATCAGAAATTCAAGGCCTATACCTAAACAGAATAAAAGTAGTTTACAGCAAATACAAACACTCCATAGCAAATTAAATGGAGAAATATTTGAAGTCATCTCACTAAAATCGGAGATAAGACAAGGCTGCACAATTTCCCTGTATCTATTCAATATAGTACTCAAAGTTCTAGCCTGAACACTACGACAGCAAAAGGCAATCAAGGAGATAGAAATTGGTAAAGAAGTCAAGGTATCACTATTTGCAGATGATATAATATACATGAGTGACCCCAAAATTCTTTTTTAAATCTTCTTATTTTAGTCAAATTATCTCTTTTTATTGGATATTTTCTTTATTTACATTTCAAATGTTATCCCCTTTCCCAATTCCTCCCCATCAGAAACCTCCTATCCCATACCCTCTTCTCCTGCTTCTATAAGGGTGTGCGGTCACCCACCCACCCACTCCCACCTCCCTGTCCTGGCATTACCCTACACTGAGGTATCGAAGCCTGCACAGGACCAAGGGTCTCTTCTCCCATTGCTGCCCAACAAGGTAATCCTCTGCTCCATATACTGCTAGAGCCATGGGTCCCTCCATTTGTACTCCTTAGTTGGTGGTTTAGACCCTGGGAGCTCTGACTGGCTGATATTGCTGTTCTTCCTATGGGGTTGCAAACCCCTTCAGCTCCTTCAGTCCTTTCTCTAACTCCTCCATTGGGGATTCTGTGATCAGTTCAATGGTTGGCTGTGAGCATCAATCTCCATATATGTCAGGCACTGACAGAACCTCTCAGGAGACAGCTATATCAGGCTCCTTTCAGTATATACTTCTTGGCATGCACAATAGTGTCTGTGTTTGGTGACTGTATATGGGATGGATCCCCAGGTAATCCTGAAAGTTCTACCAGAGAACTTTCTACAGCTGATAAACAACTTCAGCAAAGTGGCTGGATATAAAATTAACTCAAGCAAATAGGTAGTCTTCCTTTGTACAAATGATAAATGGGCTGAGAAAGAAAATAGGGAATCAATACCCTTCACATTAGTCACAAAAATATAAAATACCTTGGTGTGACTTTAACTAAGGATGTGAAAGATCTGTATGACAAGAACTTCAAATCCCTAAAGAAAGAAATTGAAGAAGATCTTAGAAGATGGATAGACCTCCCATGCTTATGGATTGGTAGGATTAACATGGTAAAAATGGCCATCCTACCAAAAGCAATCTAAGAATTCAACACAATACCCATCAAAATTCCAACACAATTCTTCCAAGACATCGAAAGAGCAATTCTCAATTTCATATGGAAAAACTAAACATCCAGGATAGTGAAAACAATTATTAACAATAAAAGATAAAAGAACTTCTGGGTGAACCAACATCTCTGACCTCAAGCTATACTACAGAACAGAGGACTGCCTAGTCTGGCCTCAGTGGGAAAAGAGGAGCCTAACCTTAGAGATTTGGGGTTTCAGGGAGTGGGGAGGCCTGGCGTGGGGAGACATACTCTTGGAGACAGGGGGAGGAGGAATGGGATAAGGAAGTGAGGGAGGGCAGACCAAGAGGGGACAATGACTGGACTATAAAAAAATAAAAATAATTTATAAAAATGAGTGTTGCCTAGATTATAGTCTTCTCTGTAACTGAAAAAGTCTTAAGATATACTTTTAACTCTTTTTATGACCTTCAAAAACAAATGTACCTAGAGCATAAGAATATGATAATTCAGCTTCATATTTCTCCAAAAAGTATGATTCTAGGCATGTAAAATTTTCTAGCTTCTTTTTTTTGTATCTTTTCATAGGGTTTTCTATAAGAAACAGCATTAAATATATCGGGAAACATCTATGTTGTAAAATGCATATCAGAATAAGCATTAGAAGATTTATATTTTAGTGGTCCTTAATATTAGCTAAGTACGCTTCTTTGAGTGAACTATGATATTTTCCTGGTTCCCAGATTCTTAACAAACAGAATGAAAGCATTTAACCGGATGCTTCAATTACTCCTTCTAGCTTAGAAGGGACATGTTATTGCATGGCATGCTGATTTCATGTAAATGTGTGCACTTAGGTTGTAAAATAAATTCCAGTGGAAAGAATACTTGAAAAAAAATTGTCCTCCTTTCTCATTGGTGATGGTAATGCTGATTAGAGCTTTGTGCGTGATAAGCACACACTCTGCAATTGAAGTATGCATGTAGACTAGGCTACACAGAACTTTAACTGATTTTGACAAGTATTTTCCTTTCAAACAAAGAAATAATAATCAATTATAAATATTCTTATATTTAATGTACCCTCTACTCAAGTAGCTTAAACTTAGAATCTTGCATCCCAGTGATAAAAATGTGTGATATTTTGATAGAAGAAAAGTCAAATATGTGCTTCCAAATTGGGGTAACACTTTGGCTCATATCCCAGACTAAACTTGAACTCAGTAAGAAGTAAGATGATCTTGAAATTCTCATTTCTCCTGCTTCTACCTTCTGAGTGCTGGGATTACAGGCATTTCCCACCACACCCTGTTTATATGGTACTGGCGATGTTCTCCATGCCTGCTAAGAAAGTACTCTACCACCTAAGCTACATCCCCATCCACAACCTTTCTTTTTAATAGACTGAGTTACAGATTTTTTTGTAGAATAATAGGAAAAAAACATATCTTATAGAGGGTTTTATCCGAGTCAAAATTCAGAAGAAAAATCAGGACTGGTGTTTGTTGTATTTGAAATATTTCAGCATAATATAAGAAACTGAAACCATTGCAGTAAAATGAATAAAAGTAGGAAATAATACAGTGAAAAGCAATATAAATAGGATAAAAAATATTTTTAAGGCAAAAAATAAAAAAAGTCCCTCCTACCCATTGTAAATTAGTTTATGAATCATCACACCTTTCCTGTCAGTTACCTTAGGATTATGTGACAACAACTAAAGATGATTTACTCCCTTGGATCCATAATTCTTTTACAATAATTATTTCTAAAAAACAACCCCAAGGAATTGTCAAAGATTTATGTACAAGGATGTATATAGCACTTTATATATAATAGAGACGATAAAATGGGTTAAATACACCATAGTAGAGAGATTACTAAATTAATGAGGATTCATCCATTGAACCAGCAATTATAAGCCTCTTAAATGAGTATGGATATAGCAATATATTTCCAATACAGTGTATAACAAAACAAGTAAAGTTACTATACAGAAGTTTTCATACCTCTATGTACGGCTATTTATATACATGCATTATAAAATATTATCAATGATTAATGATATTGAAAATTAATATTTTTGTTGTATTTATCCATTTATTTAGTGTGGAGTCAGGGAGTATGTTTGTGCACATGCCGGGGTGTGAGTATGAATTTGAGATGATAACTTGAGAGAATCGTTTGGCTTACAAGTGGGGAGCTAAAGAATTACAAACCATTAAGTTGGATCACGTATGCCAAGGAATATTAAAATATTCTAGAATTCCATAGAAAGGAAAGACTGTGACTCACTATTTTGAGTCAGTGAATGAATGCAAGTCACAATTAGATTGATTATGAAGAAAAAGATGAGAGAATATGTTTTAAACCATGACAAATTTCCAAAAATAAATTTTTATGAGAAGTTAGGGAAATTGTCCAGAAATAACACTGGTAGTGCATTAAAATAGCAATTCACATATTGGATTCTTCCTAAATTCATCCTAAATGAATTTACCACTAAAACCAATGAAAAGAGAAATTGGCAGCTGAGAGAGAGCCTAGTTATAGTTAAGAAGAGAAACAACATTTCTTCAGCAACAATAACATCGACAATTTTAGATGAATTTGAGTTGGAAAGCAATAGAATAAAGTTACCATGAAGATCCACAGTTCAATCACAGTTCAATTTGACCAGTGGTTATAGGAATCAGGGCAGAATATAATGGTAAAAAGGTAAAAAAGTGTAAAGTGGCTTCTCATACTTTAAAACTGTACCAAGTGGCACTCAGTGCAGAACTGGGTGACTCTAAGGCAGCTTCTGTATCAGGAAGGTGATAGGCTAATTAAGCACATATTCAAAAATTATTAAAAATACATAGAAATAATAGTTTTATTTCATAAATATCCACAGTATAATATGATCCTATATTTCTACTTTATAAATAGCCATGCACATTTTAAATTATTTTATATACATCATATTTAGGTGTATAATTATTAATTTCATTTTATATTCATTGAATACAAAGACAAGAAACAGGCAATTTTTGGATTGGTGAATTAATGCTCTTTTAATTTTATTTCCTAATGTAAGGAGATCAGGACCTATATCCTAAGATCCTGAGGAAGAAACAGTTAATCTTAGAAACAGAAGAAATCAATTTCTTGACCATTATGATCACCACTCATGATTTAAAAAAAAAATCTCACTATGCAACCCAGATTAGGTCCAGATTCTGATCCCTCCTGCCTCAGCTTCTGGCGTGCTGGTGGTACATACATGAGTTCTTATGTCTAGCTCATTTGTCATTTTAGGCTCACCATCTGAACCCTATTCACTTTTATTTGGAGTCTGTCCACTATGCATCATTGCCCAGGCTTCCTTGCATTTCTGGCCTTGACATATAACACAGGACTGGCCTACCAGCTGTGCACACACAGACTCTGAATCAGGAGGCAACAAAGCCAGAATGGGAACACTTCTTTACGGCAGTAATATCTATGAATCTCCAGTACCTGAGTTCCGGGAGCAAAAATTGAATTCTGGTTATACAAGCTATGAGGTGTGGTGTATAGCATGCCTACAGCTCTGTTCTCCTGTGCCACTTTTCAGCATAACATTAGTTTCATTTCAGCTCTCATGGCCTTTTCCTGAGACCATTTTGACTTGCTAAGTGACCTTTCAATAAGTATCATTTTTGAAAGTGTGGTGGTTTAAAAAATACAATTACTTATATCTGTTGTGTATGTGCATGCTACAGAACAAATGTGGGGGTCAAAGAACAACTTGTTGGAGGTGGTTCTGTCTTTCTGCCATGTAGTTCCTGAAGATTGAACTTAGGTCATTAGGCTTGGTGGTGAGTGCCTTGATCTGCTGAGAGAGCTTGCCATCTTTAAAAAGTGTAGCTTATGTCAGCCTCAAATTCATAACCCTCCCACTCCATCTCTTTAACGTATCCTACTAGTGTGTACCACCAAAAGTATGCTGCTCTCTATAGATAGATAGGTAGATAAATAAATATGATATATATGTTATAATGAAGCCCATTGTCTTTTAAAATTAATATGGGATAATAAACAGAAAAGATCCTGTTGTCCTTCAGTCAATCAGAGATGGTTTTTGGTCCTTAAACTCTAAAATCTGGAGCTTTAAAAGGAATCATGATAGTTATCATCAATTCCTGGATATTCTTTGCTTAACACACCTAGTAACCTAGCAATTCTTTTCCTATTTATAACCTAAGAGAAATAAATATATGCCTTAGAATATTTGATCAATGTTACCATAAAATATAAAAACCAAAGCAAATATATATGTTTGCGATATAAAATTAACACACTAATTGTAACAAGTTTTTGAACACCATACAGCAGTGAACATGAGGAATTACAGCCATTTCAACAACATGGGTCAGTATCATAAGCCAATTGTTGAACAAAAAAAGATAGACAACCAAAAATATTTCTTA
The DNA here is from genome assembly GCF_900095145.1 of Mus pahari. Taxonomy (NCBI): domain Eukaryota; kingdom Metazoa; phylum Chordata; class Mammalia; order Rodentia; family Muridae; genus Mus; species Mus pahari. The sequence goes on along the minus strand of NC_034613.1, from coordinate 73,765,538 downwards.
TTCTGTTTATAAAAAATTATAAAACATAAATTATGATATACAAGTTAGAGTAATATTGTCTTTATAGGTGCTACATTAGTAACTTTGAAGAACACACAGTGGAGTTTTTTGGGGTTACTGATAATATTATTTTACACCAAGCTGATTTTATTAGATGCAGTTCCTTGTGTAATTTGAAAGGTACAGTGGACTTTATGTTTGTTATCAAAAATAATGTGTATCTAGGAAAAAGTTTAGTGGCCTCATTTCCAGTATGTTCTGGGACTGAATCTAAGATTTTGAGTATGCTAGACAAATTATCACTGAGACTCTAGCCCATGAACTCCTAATTGACAGAATAATCTTATAAAGAATTCATTTTCAGTATCCCTGAGTTAGGCATCTTGCCCACACCTCCAAACTTGTCTATGTGAAATAGAGCTGAGTTCATTCAGCTGATATGTGTTTAAAATTCTCCACACAATTCTGAGTAGAAAAATAAATGCTATTGATGTGCAAATAGCATGTATAAAACTCCTACTTGATGCCGCTATGGAATATTGTACATAATACATCCATGCAAAATAAAACAAATAATATGTAGCATAATTCCATTTGTGTAAAAGTTTTTAAAAATGTAGATGTATGTGTGCTTGCATATTTCCTCTTATAAGAATTAAATACATGCAAAAGTGTCACTGAGAAAATTGTAGCATCGATTGCCTCTAAGGTGGTAAGCAGGATGGCTGTGTAAATATTTCACATCTAGCCTTTGAAACATGGAAACATTTTATATTTATGAATACATGTAAATGTCTTATTTCCACTGACAGTCACAGGTACATTTCTCCAAATTGAGGTTGTGATGGTTTGTATATGCTTAGGCCAGTGAGTGACACTAATAAGAGGTGTAGCCTTGTTGGAGTACATGTGTCACTGTGGGTGTGGGCTTTAATACCCTAGTCCTTGCTGCCTGGGAGTGAGTATTCTGCTAGCAGCCTTCAGATGAAGATGTAGAACTCTTCAGCTCCACCTGAGCCATGCCTGCATGGATGCTGCCATATTCCCACCTGCATTGATGATAATGGACTGAACCTCTGAACCTGTAAGCCAGCCCCAATTAAAGGTTGCCCTTGTATGAGTTGCTTTGATTATAGTGTCTGTTCACAGCAGTAAAACCCTAAAACAGAAGTTGGTACTGGGAGTGGGGTATTGATGTGATATGTCTGAACATGTTTTTGTTTGGAAGACTGTGAATTTGGGGACATAAAAGTCATGGGATACTTTTAAGTGAGATTTAATGGGCTACCCTAGTAGAAATATGGAAAACTTTGTTACTGAGAATGATTTCAAATGTGAGAACCTGACCCGGGAGATTTCAGTGGAGAATTTCAGTATGTGGCCTAGAGACTATTTTGTGATATTTTGGTGAAGAATGTGGCTGCTTTTTGCCCTTATTTTGAAGAGTCTAACTGAGGCTAAGGTAAAGAGATTTATATTAATTACATTGACAAAGGAAATCTCAGAAGAAGAAAACAAAGAAAAAGAGAAGCCCAGCAGTCTTTGTTCTCTGGTTAAGACTCATGAAGAACATTTTGAACAAGCAGAGTAAGCATAGAAAGGAAAAATATAAAATATATGGCATTAAAGGGACACTGGGAAGTGAAATGGAGCTTAATCCTGTGTTCAAGGATATTAAATTTAATTAAGGGAATAGTGACTTTTGGAGTAAGATCCCACCCAACTAAGTTTAGATCGAGACAAGGCAGTACAAGCCTTTAATCCCAGGAGGCAAAGACAAGCAGATCTTTGAGCTCAAGGCCAGCCTAGAACACAGCAAGTTCTAAATGAAGAAAAGCTTAAGTACAGTTTTGGTAGACCACACCTTTAATCCCAGTGTTCAGGAGACAGGCATGCAGATCTGAGTTCAAAGTCAGTCTACAAGCAAGTTCCAGAATAGCTAAAATTAGGCAATGAAGGAATTGGAAAACAGAAAGCTGGTGATAATGTAATCAAACAAGGGTATGTTCCAGCTCCAGCAAGCAATAGAACTTGGCAGCTTTGACCACATGGCTCTGGTTTTAGAGTCCAGAATCAAAAGGACTACTGGGACAATTGATGCTTGTTAGCTGGAGCTAAGAAATTAGTGATGATTAAGAAGAGACCAGCATCATTGAGGTGACATCTTCTGGGAAGTGTTTTCTCAGAGCACAGAGGCTGTGTTCCAGAGATAGCCAAGGTTGTACCTCATGATGTAGCTTTACTTGGTAATGTGTAAGAGTCACCCAGGTGGTACTGGTTTTGAAGGCATGAAGAGGCCATGAAGAGCAGCTGAGGCTTGGCACTGTGAGAGGCCATGGCAGGCCATTGGTGAAGTTGCAGCCTCAGTTGTAGTTGATGGCCCAGGACTGAAGGGGCCATGCAAGAGTTGAGGTTTGGCACCTTGAAGAGAGCCTATGAGAGGCTATTGGTAAAGCCTAGATGCAGTGGAAGACCCCAATGTATTGGAGATGCCAGTAACATAGGATGATCAAGGAAAGTAGCAGCAGTGGAATGGATCAACCTGAGCTTAGAGTGTTACAGAGGGCAGAGATGGAGAAGTGACGCCAACCCTTTGGAGGAGCCCAGACAGACATTGAAGTGTGTGGATCCCAGACACTGAAACAAGAAGCTATAATACTGAAGTTTCCTTGGAGACCTAAAGATGTTCAAGATGCTAGAACCATGGGCTATCTACTGAGGAAAGCTGCTAACAGGGAATGGAACCATCCCAGGAGAAAGAAGTTTGTTATAGTCAACAAAGATGAAAAAAGAGCTGACTATCTGAAGACTGCTTTGATGGAGATGCAGAATTTGGAGTTTTCCCAGCTGGTTTCCTATCTTGCTTTGGGGATTACATTTAAATGATTGGATGAATTTCATAAGATAACTTGAACTTTGGACCTTTAACATTGTTGAGACTGTTATAGACTGTGGAGACTTTTGAAGTTGGACTAAATGTATTTTTGCATTATGACATGTTTGAGCAAGCCTATGGAGGCCAGGGAGTGAAATGTGATGGTTTGTATATGCTCAGCCCAGGAAGTGGCACTATTAGGAGGTGTGGCCTTCTAGGAGTAGGTGCGTCACTGTGAATATGGGCTTTAATACCCTTGTCCTAGCTGCATGTAAGTCAGTCTTCCACTAGCAGCCTTCAGGTAAAGGTGTGGAACTCTTAGCTCTGCCTGCACTGTGTCTGCCTGGACACTGCCATGCTCCTGCCTTGATGATACTAGACTGAACCTCTGAACCTGTAAGCCAGCCCCAATTAAATGTTGTCCTTATAAGAGTTGCCTTGGTCATGGTGTCTCTGTCACAACAGTAAAACCCTAACTAAGATAGAGGTATAAGTAGTTACAGAATTTTCAGAGACTCAAAGTTTGTGTCAATTTTGATTGGATAATTTTCATTGTTTCAGATTCTCCATCTTACAATGGAGAATCTTGGCATGTTTGTAAAGACAGCTGTACAACAGGTGAGTAGGGAAAACTGCAATATTTTGTGGTTAAAAGTGCTTCTCGCACATGGCACATCACTATACCATGATCCTCTGCATTCTCCCTCTCTGTGGCTGAATACAGTTGTGCACTGATCTGCCGTTGAATCCTGCTTTATTCCAGATCTCCAAAACCCAAGTCATCCACAAGGTGCTGCTTTCTGCATGTTCCACTCTATGCTTCAAATTTTATGTGTGGGACTATATTTTGAAACTTAGAGGCTGACCAAAAAGTGTTAAGTTTGTCCATAAAGGAAAAGAACACAGTTTGTGTGAGCTGCAGAAAACATTTCCTTAGGAGACATTTTTCAACCTAATTCTAAGCATAAAGACCCAATAGCTTAAGGAATATAAGAAACACTTCCCCTGAACATTTAGTATTTGGATGATCTCTCACCTTTATTTGTCCTTACATTTTGTTCACAGTGTCTTCACAAATGAAAGATATTCTCCTGTCAATGTATTTTATTTCAGAACTCAAGGAAATGCTTATATTTTATAAAGCTCAGACTTCATAAATAGATTTTTCAAGTCATTGATAGACTTAGCACTATCTACAAATTAATCATCCTATTGACTATTTGGGTATTTACTAGTTTCAAACTGAATCTATGACCTGATTGTCTTAGATCTCCTGAATATGAAGAGAACACTTCACCTTGTAGATAATGTACCCAGCTCTCTATCATTCAAAACCGCACAAACCATCTCACAGGTTTACATAATTGGATACATAACCATATAAAAATATGGGGAAAGACCTGTATTATTCATCAATAAAATGTGCATGAAGGTATTTTAATGATGATAAACGGGGACTGAACTATTTCAAGGACATCAGAAGTGGTTGTCAAGTCTATTTGATTTGATGGAGCTTTTTGTGGGAGAATGTGTGTTAAAAAGGAATAGTCATACTGACAGGGTTTTTAAAATTATACTACCTTATCATTTTGAGTATTAGTTTGACATTTTTAATATGGTTCAATGGTATTACTGGAAATTCAAAATCTTTCTTAATATTTTACATCTTGTCAAATAATTCACATTTTTCTTTCAAGAAGTGATTTAAATTGATTTCATTGTTTTAAAACTATTAGGATATAAAATGTACACAATAAGGCTCACAAAGGTTAAATATACTATTAATATTCTATCACCACAGACAGGCATGCACAGAAGCACATGCATGCACACACATACATGCACACACACACACACACACACACACACACACACACACATACACAGACATACACACAAAGCTCAAAACTAAAACTGAAAACAAAAACAAACAAACAAACAAAAAGCTGGGCAGTGGAGGCACATGCCTTTAATCCCAGCACTTGGGAAGCAGAGGCAGGCAGATTTCTGAGTTCAAGGCCAGCCTGTTCTACAGAGTGAGTTCCAGGACAGCTAGGGCTACACAGAGAAACCCTGTCTCAAAAGAAAAAGAAAAAGAAAAAGAAAACAAAACAAAACTAAAACTGAGCTATCAAACATTCCACAGGCTTCACTTTTGATCTTGCCAATTGGTTGACACTCCCTGAGATAGCCATAGTTTTTACATCTAGCATTACGGATGGAATTCACCCATTGTAGAATCTCATACAAATGGAATCTTTTATGTGCCTTTGTGTTTCCAACAGTAATCCACATTGTTGAGTATAGTTGCAGTCCATAACTCCTAGTACACATGTTGCTTTCACACAGTTGTATATCCTCTGAATCTACTTAGTATTGATGAACATATGAGTGGTTTCTAATTTAAGGCTATTAAAAATTAGCTGCTAAGGACATTATTGATACTGGTGATGGAGCCTGAGCTAACTGGCCAAGTGCTTGTCTTCCACACACAAGGCCCTGGGTTCAGTCCTCGGCAACACACAGACACACAAACAAACACACAAACACACACACACTGTTGATAATTGTACACTCATTTTCTTGGTGTAAGTGTAAAATTACAGGGACAGAATCTGCTAGATCATAAAGGCAGCAAATGTTTGTAAAAATTGTTTATTTTGTATATCAGGCAGACCTTGAACTTTTTTACAAAGTAATAATTCTAATCTTCCCTGTTCCTGTTGTTGTTTGGTTAGAACAGGATCTCTCTATAACAGTGTGGCCTTGAACTTGTGATCCTGCTGCCTCACTGTCTTCTGTACTGAGATTACTGTCACATACCACTCATTTATGATTTGCTGCTTTCTAAAAGTGCTTCAATACATTAATAATACACTGGCTTTCCCTCAGAAGTGGAGATGCTAATTAGAAAACAAAATTAACTGGAAATATGCTTACTCTGTAGTAAATTCACTGAACTATATAAGTTTCCTTTGCAACAAATTTGTTTTCATATGTGTAGGCAAATATATGAGCATATGTATACATCCTAAAAATATTGTGTCAAGGAAATCACATTATCAGTTGCTTATTGACTTTAACTAAAAGCCAATCCGCCATTTTAAAAGTAAGCTGTATTCACTACAATCATTTTCTCCTTGTATTTTGCTTCTGTTGTCTGAGATCAATGTTTAAAACCTTAATTTAAAAATTCATCATTACTCACATTAGAACAAGTAACTTCTGCTACATGACTTTTTATTGTATCTGCTTGCATCAGCAGATTCACCCAAGGTGGAATTATACAGCATTCACACACACACACACACACACACACACACACACACACACACACACACACACCTCTTACAAATCAGTTATATCTTCAAGTATAATGGTATTGGTAACAATATATAAATTATTTTAATTCCTGGAATCCTGTTTGGAGTTTTTTGACAAGTACTGGAATGGTGAAGTAAGGAAGATACTGAAAGCTTTGAATAAAAACATGCTCCTCAATAAAACTAATACATATCAATAATGAGTTATTGACTGTGCAATAAGCCAATCTCCTTTCCATGTGAATTTACTTCTTTATTAAAACAACAGTGAATATCCTCTCTGAATACACCCTCTAGCATTTGAAGAACCAAATAAATGAGCAAGTGACCCAAGTTTTGTCCTGAGTTAAGTCCAAGCATCTCAAATGAGCAGAAGATTGAATATTCTTTGGTGGCTTTTGACATCAGCTGAGCAACTTGAGTGAATTACAGCTGCATGTCCCCTCTAGGGCTATCTATTATCCAATATGTCTTATTTAATTTTCTGTTTCGGGCAGGCAAATTGACCATGTATACATGCTTGTCTCAGTAGCTAATTTTAGTTCACTAATCTAATTGAAAATGGCATGCCCCTTTAGCTTGTCATGTAAAAATTCACACTTTCTGATTAATGTGATTCATTTATATTAGATTTGACTTGACAGAATGGCAATGTGTAATATAAGAGGCAAGAGTGACAAGATTTCTCTCTCCCACTCAGTCACACTCTTTATAAATGATCCAGCTAAGGCATCGGCTTACAATGTTTTCCCTTTTAAGTGATAAATTATGAACTCGCACCTATTATCATTAAAGTGTGTGTGTGTGTGTGTGTGTGTGTGTGTTTTCTTGAGAGAACAACAACCATTATCAGAGAGGTGACAGTTTTGTTCCTAGTGTCTTATCATACATTTGCATTCATTTATGGAAAATTGACAAGCTGCTATGGCAAAAAAGGAATTTTCTCCCTTGTTAATGGTGTTGTATTTTCATTGAATAAACTTGGAAATAGATTTTTGAAATTAAGTGTAAGTCTAGCAGGGGAGGCATTCCTTTAGTCTTAGTACTTAGGAGATGGATGTAGGAGGAAAGGGAACCATCCTCAGCTATATATTAAGTTCAAAGCACTACAGAAATTAATGAGTATAAGAAATAAACAAATAGTGGTACTATAAACATTGTCAAGAACTCATAGACAGAGAGTTCATAGGTGCAAGTAGTGAATTTAATACCATTACTTTGTTGAGTAGATATGCTATTAAGCTGTCTTCTAAATACACACATATATCAATAACATAGATATGTTAGTGCAACAGATCTCACTCCTCATCACAGAAGCATTTTTGTGCCATGAACAGAGGTTAATGCAGAGACCCACACCTGATGGGAATGCAGACAATAAATAAAGAATTGTGAGCCTGCAATAGGAGATCTATAGCATGTTTCCTACCCCTGAAGCTCAAAGAACATTGCTGAAGAAGGGGCAGAAGGATTGCAAAATCCAAAGGTTAAAGAGGACTGATGTTAAATAGTATCACTGGATATGACAAGACTCTCTCACATAGACTCATCAGTGGTGGTACCTGCATAAGGTCTACACAAGGCCGAGGCAATCAACATTCTAGCTTGGGTAGAGAAAAGCACATATGCTCCAACCTCCAGTTAAGAAGGTAATGTCACTTGATGACTGTTCAGGGAGACAGAGTCCATTTTCATGAGAGGTATGTTCCATAATAGGTTGCCCATGTTCCACTGGATGGTCCCACAGCCATGAGTATATTAACAGCACTAATTAGACTCTGGATAATAAAATGAGAGGAAATAAGAGGAGACACTAGGGATTTCTAAGAGGAGTTCTAAGTAGATAGAGGTAAATACCATTGAAATACATTGGACACATGTATGGAATTTTCAATGAATAAATTAAAATATTGTAAGAAAAATAAATAAAACATATGAAGACAGCTGAAGGAATTCTGAAAAATATATATAGGATGATATTTAAATGCTAATTAATCCCTCAGAATGGCTAAGATCAAAACCTCAAGTGATAGCACATGTTGGCAAGGATATGGAGAAAGAGGAACACTCCTCCATTGCTGGTGCGATTGCACAGTGGTACAACCACTCTGGAAATCAATCTGGAGATTCCTCAGCAAATTGGAAATAGTTCTACCTGAAGATTCAGCTATATCACTCTTGGGCATATACCCAAAAGATGCCCCACCATGCCACAGGGGACGTGTTCCACTGTGTTCATAGTGGGCTTATTTATAATACCCAGAAACTAGAAACAACCCAGATGCTTTAAGAATAATGTATTCTGATCCTGCCCTTAACTACTTTCAGATTCACTCTACCTTCTTACTCCTGCATTTTGTGTCTTATACTGTTTTTAAACTTCATAATTTATTGACTCAAATCTGTGGCCATCCATGGAACTGGGAAATGCACCCTTAAAGAAAAGAGACTCTCCCTTTCCCAGAAGCCATTAATGGTCCATAGCTCCTATGTTAGGAGGAGAGTTCATAAGCCCCTCCCACTCCTTGTTGGATTGTTGCCTGACTTGAACTAGTGTAGTTCCTGTGCAGACAGCCACAGCTGATGAGTGAACCAGAGTTCATGAAGGCAGTGGCTCTGCCATGTCCAGAACACACTGCTTCAGAGCAGTTTTCTCAACCTCAGTCTCTTACAAAATTCCTCCCCCTCCTCCCCCCCTCATCTGCTATGGTCCCTGAGACCTGTGGAGGGAGGTATGATAAGTTTGTCCCATTTCTGGATGAGCATGCTACACAGTTACTTGTTCTCTACAGTGACCAGTTCTGAGTTTCTGTGTTAACTACGATCCATGGAGAAAACATTTCCCATAAGCTCTTGGCTGCACTAATCAGTAGGGAAAGAGATATGAATTCAGAGGACACTGTCATACTATGTTTAGCAAAATATTAGTTATATGTTCACATCTGGGAACTGCGAGCTCCTTAACCATGGATTCTTGACAGGATTTGAAGTAATGGGCATGCATCCATTTGCTCCTACAGAGTGGACCTTAAAGCCAATCAAAATGTAATTTGTTACCTCCACATCATTCATGTTGCTATTGGACCCATGGACATACCTCACCACACTGGTCGTTATTATAGTTCACAAGGTTCAGATCTGAGCATATCTGTTTATGACCCATTGCAGCACTCTATATAGCATCTTCTAGTACTATGAGAGTTTTCCAGCAGGGAGAAAGAATCCTGGCCAGTACTGATTTGATTTTCTTATGTCCAGTGTGTGTGTGGTATCTTCAGCCATAGGATATTACCATCAAATTTTGGTGAGAAGCCAAGCAATAGCAATAACCTGTATTGTTTTGAGAGTCTCTGGGACATCCAAAACAACTCAGTAGAGGAGTTAGTATAGTCTGGACATGGCAGGACCACTTCATTTATGAACTCTGGTTCATTCATCAGCTGTGGTTGCCTGAGGCTCTTTCTTTGGCAACCCTTTAGAGTTTAGTATTTGTACAGTATAAACCATATATTGTTAAATTATCAGTTATGAGTAGGTGCACACGACTTGTGAACATTCCACAGACCCTCTCCTGTCACAATGATCCATAATGTGCCTCTGATCTTTATCCAGTTTGTCAAGATTGTCATTAATGGAAGAAAATTTTCTTAAGCACGATTGCAATTATGCTACTTTCCTGCTCGAAGAATGGCTTGCCACATATAGTTGGAGAACTTCTGCCCCAATGCTTGTTTTCATAACCACAATAATTACACTAACATTTACAAGTTTGTATTTAAGTGTTGACAAATATGTAATTTTACATATGAAAGAATTGAGATTCAGAATATTATATCAAACACAGGTTTTGACAAAGTCTGTCATAGAAACTTAGGTTGTTAATCTTAAACTTTCTCTTATGTTCTTTGGATGGGATGGGAGATTTATGGTTTTAACATAACATATCAATTTGGTACTGATCACTCTAGTGTCCATGTTGTCTCCTTAAGTGTTTTTACTTTATGTTTTTACTTCCTTTCAGCCTTTTATTTGAATATCCTTCCATCTTGCTTAAAAGACTCAAGTTCTACCAGTATGACTAGATCAAAACCTATATCTTCATCTTTTTCTAATGCTTCTCTCACTTCAATTTCTGTAGCATATGTTATTTCCAGTATTAACATAATGTCCTCATTACTTTATGAGTATCCAATAGACTTATCAAGCTGTTTATAAAATACCAGAATGGAAATAAATGTTTTACATGTTTTCAGTAGGCTTTAGCAAGATTATAAGCCCATTGTCAATGACAATAAATGATGGCTATTTAACTGTTCTTCTTGTTTTAAATGGATCCTTTCCCTTCGGGTTATTTCTCAGTGAAACTTGAAAACATTTGTGCAAAGGCTTTAATTGACTTGAACTGTCAGCCATTCTGTATTTTATTTTCATAATATAATAACTGTATTTTTGTTGAGGATTTCTTATTCAGCTTAAACCAGAGTGTAAATCTCAGAAAACAGAAACATATTTAAATTAGGAACACTATGTATTTTGTACTATGTGTGCTGACAAGTATAACTATGTGAAAATGCTGGTGTCAATCATTTTTATGACATCAAAACATTCTATTTAAAGAAGATAATTTATTTTAAGAACAAACATGGGGTGTTTTGGCTCTATGACACATGAGTTCTGGAGATCTAGTAAAAAATTATGGTTACTATAGTTAATAATACTGTACTATTTCCTTAAAATTTTTGAAAAGAATATATATATATATATATATATATATATATATATATATATATATAATTTATAAATTTAATGAATAATTACAAATATGAATATTTTTCAACACATACACATACACACACAAGTGACTCATTGGGATGATAGGTATTAATTATTTTGATTATGCTAATCATTTCAAATGTATATTTATACCAAACCAATATGTTGTAAATATTAAATATAATTTTAACATTTAAATGATACCACATTAAGTCTGGATATTGGATGCAATTATGCTTTAATATCAAAAAAGATAATTAAATTTAAAAAAAGAATGATGTCCCACAATGGAAGAATGGATACAGAAAATGTAGTTCATTTACACAATGGAATACTACTCAGCTGTTAAGAACAAAGACATGGGACAGGCGTGGTGGTGCATGCCTTTAATCCCAGCACTTGGGAGGTAGAGGCAGGCAGATTTCTGAGTTCGAGGCCAGCCTGGTCTACAAAGTGAGTTCCAGGACAGCCAGAGCTATACAGAAAAACCCTGTCTCAAAAAAACAAAACAAAAACAAAACAAAAAAAACAAAAAAAAACAAAAACCAGCCAAACAAACAAACAAACAAACAAAAGGACAAAGACATCATGAGTTTTGCAAGCAAAATATGGGTGGCACTAGAAAATATCATCCTGAGTGAGGCAACTTAGACCCAAAAGGACATGCATGGTATGTACTCACTAATAAGTGGATATTAGCAAAAAAAAGAGTCAACAAGCTGAGGGCCCAAGTGATGATGCCTCAGGCCCACTTGGAAGGGAGAAGAAAGCAATCACAGGTGTCAGGGGGAGGGAGGGGCCTGGGTGGGAGAGTGGACAGGGAGGGGAAAGGGGGGAACATGATAAGGTATTGGTGGATAGGAAAACAGAACTGAAGCCCTGAGGGCCAGCAGAATGAATGCAAACAGGCAACCTCGGGAGGTGGGAAGTTGGGGGGACCCTCCACTATATACCAAAGACCTGGGAGGTTGAGAGACTCTCAGGACTCAAAGGGTGGGACCTTAGATGAAATATCCAACAGTAGGGAGAAGGAATTTATAGAGCCCACCTCCATCAGAAAGTGAGGGATGGAGTTGTCATCCCACAGTCAAAAACTCTGATCCATAATTGTCCTTGCCTGAAAAAACTGCAGGGACAAAAATGGAGAGGAGAGACAGGACCAAAGTGGAATACAGCTCAAGGGGAGGTCCCAAGGCCTGACACTGTTACTGAGGCTATGGAGCACTCACAAAAAGGGACCTATCATGACTGCCCTCTAAAAGACCCAACAAAAAGCTGAAAGAGTTGGATGCAGATATTTACACCCAACCAATGGACAGAAGCTGCTGACCCCTGTGCTTGATTTAGGGGAAAACTAGAAGCTGAGAAGGAGGGCAACCTTATAAGAGGACCACCAGTCTCAATTAATCTGGATCCCTGAGATCTCTCCGTCACTGAGCCACCAACCAGGCAGCATATACCAGCTGATATGAGACCCCAACACATATGCAACAGAGGACTGCTGGGTCTGGGTTTAGTCAGAGAAAATGCAGCTAACCCTCAAGAGCCTGGAGACATCAGGAAGTGGGGAGGCCTGATGGGATGGAGTGGGGGTGGGGGGTGGGGACATCCTCGTGGAGACGAGGTGGGGAGGAGGTATTGGATATGGAACAGTCAGAGGGAGGACTGGGAGGGGGATAAAATATGAATTGTAAAAAAAAAGACTAAATAAAATTTAAAAGTCAAGAACAACAACAAAAACTCTATTTTTAAACACTCTAGATAATAGGTTCCATTATAGCATTTCCACAGAGTGCTTTGGTTGATCCTCCTCTCCTATTTTTGCCCTATCACCAAGCCCTCCTGTCTGTTCCATTCTATTAGCTTCTTCTTTCCTCTCATTTAAGACCTCATTTTCCTCTCACCTGTTCCCCTTTCCAGTTTCCTGACCTATTTCTATACACATATACACACAGACACAGACACACACACAGACACACACACACACACACACACACACACACACTATAATCTCAGATACATATTACACTAGCTAGTTTTGAGTCAACTTGACACAGGCTGGAGTTATCACAGAGAAAGGAGCCTCAGTTGGGGAAATGCCTACATGAGATCCAGCTGTAAGGCATTTTCTCAATTAGTGATCAAGGGGGAAAGGCCCCTTGTGGGTGGGACCATCCCTGGGCTGGTAGTCTTGGTTCTTTAAGAGAGCAGGCTGAGCAAGCCAGGGGAGGCAAGCCAGTAAAGAACATCCCTCCATGGCCTCTGCATCAGCTCCTGCTTCCTGACCTGCTTGAGTTCCAGTCCTGACTTCCTTGGAGATGAACAGCAGTATGGAAGTGTAAACTGAATAAACCCTTTCCTCCCCAAGTTGCTTCTTGGTCATGATGTTTGTGCGGGAATAGAAACCCTGACTAAGACACATATATATTGGCAAGTATGATATTTTATTTTCTGAGTCTAAGTCGTCTCACTTAATCATTTCCAGAAGAATGCATTTTCTGTAAAACTACATGATTTCAATTGCTTTAGGACTGACTACTCCTTTGTGTTTAAGCACCATGATTTTTATCCATATATCTGTTAACGGACTTCTACACTGGCTTGATATCTTAGATATTGTGAATAGTGCAGCAATAAACCTGGGTGTGTAACTGTCCCTGTGGTAAGACTTAAAGTTCTTCGGGTAAATGCCCACAAGTGGTATAGCTGAGTGGTATGGCAGTTCCATTTGTACTTGCTTGAGAAACCTCCCAACTGACTTCCATAGTGTCTTCATCCTTTCTAGCTCCCATTGGTCAGCTTTGATCCCTATACATCTTTACATATGTTTGACGTTTAGGAACCTCAAATAAAAAACCTTCAATATTTGGCTTTCTGAGACAGCCAATTCAATTAACATGGTTGTCTCCACCTCCTTTCATTCTCTGCCAAATGACACAAGCTCATTATTCTTTATGGCTGACAAAAAGTTCTAGTATGCATGTGTGTGTGTGTGTGTGTGTGTGTGTGTGTGTGTGTGTTTGTAATTTTCTTTATTCCTTTAGTTGATCAGCTCCTAGGATTATTCCTTACCTTACCTACTGTAAATAATGCTTTCTATATTTTTTCTGAGTTAGCATAGTTCTCAATGATATAAAAGAAAACAGTGGTTGTGTATTTTATATACTTATGCATTCATAAATACATATATATACAATATTGCTATAGAGAATGAATATATGAGAACACATATAGAGTAAAATGAACAGATCTATGCCATACACACACACACGCACACACACACACACACATTCTACATGCAGATAAATAGAAGATCATAGATCTACAGAAACTTCATAAAGAAATTTGGAAAAATAACGACATCTTAGACATAAACTTTGTACCTTTTTGTATCTTTAATTCTATATCATGTGTTTTTCAACTTTCTTATTAATGACTCTAGCATAGGCATATTCTGAGATTGATGGATGACTAAACGATTTCATAGCCCAAAGCAAGGCAGAGGTCCATTAACTTCACATGGTCAATAATTTCCCTAGGTAATGCTCTCTTTTAAGATTTTATTACTAATAAAACCCATGTTTTAATGTTCACAAAAATTAAACATCATTGAAATGAGCTCATTCTTAAAATTATACTTTCACTTGCCCTTTATTTCATCTTCCTTCCTCAAATATGCTATTGTACTTTACCTGTAGCAGTCTCATGTAGCCTAGGCTGGCTACAAAGTCACTATGTAGCCAAAAATGACCTTGAACTTCTGACCCATTTGCCCTCTCTTCCAAGTGCTGAGATTACAGTTGTATATCATGATACCACACTATAATTTTAATGCATTCCTTTAAACCTTAAATTTACTACTTTTTACATGGTAAGAGACCTACACTTAGCCACAAATATTGATTTTTCAACAAATGAATTTGCACAGTTCTTCTAGCTAAACAATTGAGCATGGTATTCTGAAATGTAGTATCTACAAATAAAAGCTTTAGACCAACTACATATGTCTTGGGTCTAGGATGCCAAACTGCTGTCAGCTGCATAAACAAAAAGAGAAAAAGCAAAACCACTTATAATCAATCAGGGAAATCAGTACAGGCTTTTTTTTTTGTTGCTGTGCTGTTTAATGAATTGACCAAGGCAGACTGAATTTAAGACCATCTTTACTGCAGAGCTTGTTCGACCAAGAGAAACCTTCCATAGACCATTACTGGCATTTTAGTTCAATTTTTAACCTATCTGAACTCATTAACTCCTTTAAGACTTCTAATTTTTATATCTGTTTTGATCACAAAATTTGAGACAGGCTTTTCCATTTTCTGATATATGCTGCAATGGATTTTCACTTTCATTCAGAACTGAATGAATGTTAGTAAGTGGTATAATACTAGTGAAAACTTCACTTAAATATATTTTATCTCAGATAAGGCACCAGTGATCTAAAGTCTATACTGTATATAATTTCATCCAAGTAGTAAATAAGACGTATATAGTTTCTATACTAGCTTAATTTTGTTTAATAGTGCAATAAAAGAAAGAACACAGTGGGGGAATGAGCTAGAAGTAACAAGTCTTATTCCGAGCTCACCCGCACTATAGTCACCTGGCCTCTGGAAAATTTCTCAGTCTAGTTGTACATTAGTTGGCAATCAGCTCTTCAGAATAATAGTTTTTAATACTTATGTTACCCTGACTAGACTATGTATCTATTATGAATCTTGAGGTTCTCACTGTAGCATGGAAGTCCTTTAGAATTTATAAAGCTTCAGACAAAAAAAATCACTGGGATCATCTAACAAATGGAGGCTTATTAAACTATATTCCAACCTGTTACTACCCTTGACATGAAACATCTCTTCTGTGAATCATGTTGTGTCCATTAGAAAGTTGTGAGTGCACAGAAAACACCAAGACCAAGAAAATGTGTCCGTTCTGCATGCTAATACGTGAAATGGTATTCATTGTTTCACGATTAAGTTGTAAGAATTAAAGGATCCACATTAGCTAAGTATGTTAATGGTCAGCTGCTGAAATATATTGAAGACTAACCTCTATACAGAAGTAGCTCAATCATCTCTTTCCTACCTACAAGTGTGTTCCTGGCACTAGCCAGTTAAACAGAAAATGGCAATCTACCACCAAAAAAAAAAAAAAAAAAAACCAGCAAATTTACCAATTTGCTAATTCTAATTATCAATTCTCCCAAATCCTTCATTTTTTGATGAAAATATACTGCACATGACATATTCACATAGTAAATATTTGCTTGATTTAAAAATAATATTTTGTTAATTCTTTGAGAGTTTCATACAATGTATGTTGACGTTATTTAACCACCTTTCATTTAACTCCTTTCATTTCCACCATCTCCTCCACACCCACATAGTTTTCTTCTCCATCTCATCAAGTTCAGTTTGTGTTGTCCAGCTAATCTTGAGATCGAGCCCTGGTATGGAGTGTGGCTGACATAACCAGGAGTTACACCATTAAAGAAAGCTAGTGGTGAAGTTTCAAACACATATTAAGTTTAAAAAAACAGCTCTTTAACCAGTCTTTTCTCCCAAAATTATCATTGTGATTGGAGTAGTTAACTAATATGAGTCCTGTCAGATGACATTGAATGCCTTTTTATTTTCTGAGGAAGCTGTAGGTGCCAAGAGTAAACTGGAATATTGCAGGAAAATTTTAGATACAGTGAATTTCCTCATAAAACTTTTAATGTAATAACAAATAGAAGTCAATGTTCATGAAATGAGGATTCATATTTTCCTTTTTTTTAAACATCTGAAGCATTTGTTGCCTCAATTTTTCTCAAGCATTTGAATTTGACTAATTATTTTTAATGATGCTTACTGAAATGGGACTTTAAACTTACAAAATGTAAATATAAACTTTCTTCATTAATTAAGGTTGAATGTCTCATATTTAACAATTAAATTTTCTTTTTTATTAGATATTTTCTTCATTTACATTTCAAATGCTATCCTGAATGTCCCCCATATCCTCCCCCCACCCTGCTCCCCAACGCAACCACTCCTACTTCCTGGCCTTGGCATTCCTCAGTACTGGGGCATATGATCTTCACAAGACCAATGGGCCATTAAAATGGCTCAATGGGGGTAGGATCTCTGGACCTATGTAAACGTGGGACAGATCTATCCCCACAAAATTTTCCCTAAAACACATAAAACACATACACACACACACACACACACACACACACACAAAACAATTATGATATTAAGTGCTCTTAAATAATCTCAAATTTACTTAATTAAATCTTCCTAATTTTAACTTAAAGAATGGAGACTATTTGAGAGAAGGGGTGGAACAGCTGTAGTACACAGGCAAAAATCATCCTGTTCAATGGAACCACTCCTGTAAATCTAATAAAATAGAAACAGCAGCAATACAGTAATTCTTAACCACTTACATACTCAAATACTATTATGAACTCAGATTTTTGTACCATTCAATTCATAATCATACCCAATCTAATTCAAATTAACCATCTCAAATTAAAATTCATTCCATATTATAATTTCTAACACATCAGATTGTCTTTAATACATCACCATTGTCAAAGGAATTTTAGAGGTATGGGGTGGTGTCTCAGAGGGCAACTGACCTTGCTGTGCAGTTTATGAAGACTGGATTTGAAACAGCAACATCCACGTAAGAACCTAGGCATGACTGCCCATGCTTGTAATCTCAGAGGTGGCAGTGGAGACAGGTGGATCCTGGGAACTCATTGGCCATCCAATCTAGTCAAAAGGTGAGGTTTTTGGCTCAGTGAAAGAAACTTGTCACAAAAGAGAAGGTATAACCACACACTTATTTGCACACACACCTATAAGAGACAACTGATAATCACTGAACTGAAGTTATCCTAAGTTTAGTACACAGTAATATTATTATGATAATGTTTTAAGTTATTTTCTCTTTAAACTGTAATGACCTAACTAAAGGATCCTTGATTTAGCACCATAATTTCAGTTGGTGGTTAACAAAATCAAGGACAAGAGATGGGTGTTCTTTTGTGCTAACCTATTTGTCATCTCTTCTCCTAAAGTATTAGACACCATGTTGGTTTGATAATTTTTACTAGAAGATTGTCATCAGCCACCACTAAACTTATCAATTGTTTATATTAAACTATGCAGTATAGCAGATTATAATACTTAATAGTGATATCATAGCAGCTCAATTACCTTGAAAACAAGGGAATTCTTGGAGTTTACATGGACCATTTCTAGGAGTTGATATATAATAATATCCGAAGAAAATGTTATTTTAGCTCATGTTCCTGTTTTATAACATAAATATACAATAGTGGCAGTTGAGCTGGTGCACGTCTATAATCCTACAGTATGCTAAAGCAGGAAGCTCACAATCTGAAGGGCAGACTGGGCTACATAGAAAGATCATGTTTTAAAATCAAACAAAAGAAAATTAAATGCACCATTGTTCACTAACAATTCTTAAACCAAACAGGCTAAATTGAGCACAGTTTTACAGTGAACAAGAAAAGGATTAAGGCAGGAGTGGAACTGTAACTCTGTGGTAGATGGATTTGCATGCAGGAGGCCCTGGGTTCAACCCCCAGCACCGGATGCACTAAGAGAGTTAAAGAGGGGAAAGGTATCTTCAAGTAACTGGTGGGTTTGAGGGCCACTCACGTCCAAATTTCCAACTACTATACATAATGACCAGGATGTAGAAATGAATTAAATGTCTATAAACAGATGATAGAAAAAAATACAGTATTGTCACATAATGAGGTTCTTACCACAATGCAACAGATTTTAAATCATTTGGATTAATATTTACATTAGCACATAAAATAATGGATTTTATATAGCATTATCATACCTGTGTCAAATACTTTGTTTGAATTCATCTCCCTCCCCTACTGCTCCCCCACTGCCCCCTCCTTCTCCTGCCCCCTCCTGAATGACAAGTCACGCTCTTCCCCACAAGTCACACTTTCCTGCTTCAATGTTCCGGGTATTCCACTGCCCTCTCTTTCGCCCATCACCCTTCTCAGATCATTTCTTTTCTCATAGTCCCCTATCCATTTCCTATGCACACAGACATTCACACACACACAAACACCCAGGCACAGACACACACACACACTCATTCACAGTAACACACACTCACACACACAAACACATATTCACATTCACATGCAAATATATAGTCACACACAAAAATGCATACACATCTAGATTCTGCATATGTAAGAAAATATGCTCTATTTGACTTTCTGGTCTGGTTTATTTCAGTTAAAATAATGCTTTCAATTTTCTTTCATTTGCTATGGTTTTACTTTTTTCTATATAGATGAATAAAAATTCAGTGAATATACATAGTACACATTTTTTATCAAGATATATTCCAAGTGTGACTATGAGCTGATGGACAATTTGAAAGCACACGCAAATGTACTAAAATTAAATATTATTGTTCTTTTAAACTACCTTAATTTACTGTATTAATGCTATTTTAACTGAACTCGGAGCTAGAGGATAGAATAGAAGGACACAAAATCAGTTGAGTTTACTTTAAAGTTCTCTTGATATTATCCCTTAAAATCTTTACCTTCATGAAAATGTCTCCAGCATGTGACATTATTTACAGGAAAATTTTGAGTGCATGTATTTGCAAGCAGACTGAGGAAACTAGAAGCAATGAAGTAGCCCAAGGAAGAATGTCAGAAGGAGCCTGAGGTTTTGATGTGGAGGCCTTGCTTCCTAATTGTTATTACGCTTACAAGGACACTCTGTAAAAAGAAAAATGAGCGCCTTGTTCAACACCTGCTGTAAAAAAAAAAAAAAAAAAAAAAAAAAAAAAAGATGCTGGGACTCTGTGGCTTGCTTAAATCATTTTTTTCCTGAAACAAATTGCCGAACAAGCCCTAGGCCATTTAATTTCCAAATACCAGTAATTAAAATGAGTAACATCGTCAGAATTTGGCAGGGCCACAGCTTTCCTCTCCCTTTTCATTTTCACATAAATTTCAGCGAAGGTCAGATTTGTTGAAGGGAGGTGGAGGGGGGGTGAAACCTGCCGGCCGTGTGCTCATGGGAGGTTAAAATATGACTTGTTCACAGTGTCCCTCATAGTTCAGTACTTAATGGTCCTTGACGGGGATAACCTAGAAGTTAATTTTACTCTGTGTCCCAAAAGCAGTCATTGTCAATGTAATCTTTCTTGTAGACTGAAGGATATTGTCAACAAATGATCTGACTTTCAATAGAAATTGACCAGCAACGCCTCAGATCCAAAGGGTCTTGAATGTGGCCCCTTATTGATTGCTCTCCTAAGACAGCAGTTTCAAAACAAGAAAGCCTTTTTGGCACTTGTTGCTCAATCCACTCTTATGTACTCCCCCATAAGAACTAGTTCTTAATAGCTTTTGTGTGGTTTCTCTTTATTGAA
The DNA here is from genome assembly GCF_900095145.1 of Mus pahari. NCBI lineage: Eukaryota > Metazoa > Chordata > Mammalia > Rodentia > Muridae > Mus > Mus pahari. The sequence goes on along the minus strand of NC_034613.1, from coordinate 73,745,123 downwards.
GATCATAATATATCTGACTTAAGAGAGTTTAATAGCTTTCAAAATGCAGGATACACTTGTATCCAAAAATAAAGTGTTTGTTAAATTCAACTTGTAAATAGTTGGAGAGACCAGTGCAACAAATGACAACTTTGTTTTCGTCCTTGTTAACTTCATTTCTGCT
>NC_034613.1:73742220-73744860 GCF_900095145.1 Mus pahari | reverse complement strand
GTGTGTGTGTGTGTGTGTGTGTGTGTGTGTGTGTGTGTGTGTGTGTGTTGGGATATTTGTGTGGGTGTATTTGTGTATTTGCATACAAGTGTGCATGAGTGCATGTGTGGGCATGTGTGCAAGTGGAAACCAGAGATGGACTCTGGATATTATCCCTCAGGAGCCATCTACTCAGTGTTTTTAAAACAGGGTGACTCATTGGCCTGAGCACATAATTTGGCAAGTGAAGCTCCAGGGACCTACCGACCAGCAGTCTCTCCAGCAGTGAACTAAGTGCATACCAGCATGCTCAGCTTTTTTTTCTTTCTTCTCTTATTGAAAAAAAAATGATTATATTCTTGATAATACATCCTGATTATAGTTTCATATCTCTCTCTCTCTCTCTCTCTCTCTCTCTCTCTCTCTCTCTCCTCCTCCTCCTCCTCCTCCTCCTCCTCCTCCTCCAGTTCCTCCCCTCCCTTCTCCATCCTCTCCTCCGTTCTGTGTCTCCTGAGAAAAAAAGCAGGCTTCTAAGAGATAACCACAAAACATAAGAAAATAAAATATAATGACATAAAACAAAAGCTATCACTTTGGAGTTGGACAAGGCAAACTGACAGAAGGAAAAGAGCCCCCAAAGTTCCACTCTTTCGAACTGAGCAATCCCATGAAAACACTAAACTGGAAGCCATAAGATAAACCCGGAAATCCTGATGCAGGCTGTACAGGCCCTGTCATGCTCACCTTTTTGAACATGGCTTCTGGAGATCAAACTCAGGTCCTCAACTTTATGGCCAATCCAGTGAGGGTGCTTCCTACCAAGCTTGATAACCTGAACTCAAGTTGTGGGACTCCCAGGGTCCCACATGGTATAAAAAGAACTGACCTTCATTTGTTTGCAAGCTGCCTATCCACAGCAACACACACACACACACACACACACACACACACACACACACTGAAAAAAAATGAAAAAATAATTGGTGACTTGTATCTAAAAATAACACATCACAGATAACGATTTTGGATTTGGTTTTATCCCTTTTCAGTCTTCTTCTCAACTCAAAGAAAATCAGTCTGGTGCCATTAAAGTTTGGGAATGCTTTATCCAGATGAGAAAAACTTCTATTAATTTTCAATGAGCTAGCTCCCAGAATTGTCCTCCACAGTAGCCCGCCCAAGAGCAAATGATCCCTCCTAGAATTTATGGAAGCTACACGGGAAATGCCAAGGCTGTGAGCATTAGCAAGGACCTTTTGAAGAGCTGAGCATTCTAGAAGGTACATTGCAGTAAAAAAAAGGTGGACTCTCATGTTGACAGCGTCTGAGAGTGTGATCTGTGGAAATGGAAGTCAAAGAATAAATCTAGAAACCACTCTTCAATGGCGGGAGTAAGAACACATGGAAGTCACAAATAGACACACTGACAAGAAGAGATGCATGGCTCTCTCTAATTGAACCACATGAAACCAAAAGTTCAAAAGGAACTTTAAAATATAATGCTTGAGCTCGGCACTTTTTAAGCTGTTAAAAAGGAATTTTCAGTGAATCTGTGAGTGGATGGACTGACAGATCCTTTTTTATTTCATGGTTTCTGATCACAGATTTCATACTGAGACCTTAGTGTTAGTACCACTTAGATTATTTCTAATCCAGCCCAAAGGCTATGGTAGTGTATAAACAGAGCACATATGGCAGGAGAAAGCATCAAGTAATTAAACTGGTAATGTGTCTCACTTAAGGCAGCTTCTCAGGCCCTGCTAGTGGGTGAAAATGTGGCTATCTTGGAAATTGTAGGAGATTTCCTAGCCCTGACCCACTTTCACAGGATGTTTAGGAAGCCCCAAGGGAGTGTCTGGTGTATTCAAGTGCAAGTTCACTCCCAGGTTATCATAAGGTTCTCTCAGGAACACTGTATTCTAGAAGAAGATCATTTCTATCTAGTAAGCTGTGTTTTTGAAACAAGGTTGTTTTCATGCAAGGACAAGAATGGTCAAGATTACATTGTCTTTCAGAACCTCAGCAGAGAACCCTAGCTAAAATGGCACAAATTCCAGATCCATAGAAAATATAAAATAACAAAAACTTTATGATAGTTATTTGTAAAGAAGCAATATAAAGCTAATATATCATATTAACCTAGAAGCTGAATACCATGATCAGACATCATTAGGAAAGTAGGCAGGCAATCCAGCACTTGACAGGAAATGTTTGTCATTTGTATTTCTCATAAAAAACTTTTGTTCAGAATACATAAAGAATGTTTATAACTCAACAACAAACAATCCAGTAAAAATCTGCAAAACACCTAACTTAACATTTCTATGAAGATATATGTAACATTAATAAGTATGTGAAAACATAAGACATTATGAGCATACAACAGTGCAAATCAAAATTCTAATGAGCTTTGGTTTATAGTCAGTAAGTTAGTCAACGTTCTTTTAAAAAAACAAACAAACACATACACAACACTAAATGTATGCATCAGGGTGCATTTATACATTTACTTGCATATATATGTAACTGTAGAATCCACGTTGGACGCCAAATGTAGANTCCACGTTGGACGCCAAATGTAGTGTTCCTGCCTGCACGCAGACCGGCGCCTTGTCTGCATGGGCAGAACACCTTGGGGTGGGTTCGCACTCTTGCCTGCTG
>NC_034613.1:73741018-73742209 GCF_900095145.1 Mus pahari | reverse complement strand
GTTCCCAGCATTCCCCTGAGTCTTTAGAAGTTGCCTCGGCGTTCTCGCGATGATGGGCAGTCCTGGCAGTGGCGGGCAGGTGTCCGATGGTGGGCGGTCCAGGCGACGGTGGGCGGTCCGGCGGCGGCGGTCCGGCGGTGGGCGGTCCGGCGGCGGGCGGTTCGAGGACGCTGTGTTCCGGCTGGTCTGGTCGCTCCAGCTGCTGTACTCTGGCGTCCCTGTAAAAGGCAGGACCCAACATGTAACAATAATATTAAATAGAGTCCCTGAGTTTCAGAGGGAGCAGCAGTGTGGGTTACATGGAAGTGGTTAAAGGGAAGGATGAAGAGGATGAACTAAATAATAAAATAAAAATTGTAATCACATACTCTGTAACTGGCTTCCACAACAGACTTCTTTTACTTGATGCATGATATCATGTATCAGCGTTTCATTCCATTTTTATTGCTAAATGTGATTTCATTGACTGGCTACCCCACAGTTTGTTTACCCACTTATTTGATGGACAGTTCTATGTTTTCCTATTTGCTACTGTATTACCTAGTTTTGTGTCAACTTGACACAGCTGGAGTTATCACTGAGAAAGGAGCTTCAGTTGGAGAAATGCCTCCATGAGATCCAGCTGTGGGGCATTTTCTCAATTAGTGATCAAGGGGGAGGTCCCCTTGTGGGTGGTGCCATCTCTGGGCTGGTAGTCTTGGTTATATAAGAGAGCAGGCTGAGCAAGCCAGAGGAAGCAAGCCAGTAAAGAACATCCCTCCATGGCCTCTGCATCAGCTCCTGCCTCATGCCCTGCTTGAGTTCCTGTCCTGAATTTCTTTGGTGATAAATGTAAGCTGAATAAACCCTTTCCTCCCCAACTTGCTTCTTGGTCATGACGTTTTGTCCAGGAATAGAAACCCTGACTAAGACAAATTGGTACCAGCAGAGAGGGTTTCCTGTGACAACCTGACCATGTTTGGGGAAGGACTGTGGAAGGACTTTGGAACTTTGGGCCAGAAGATCCATTTGGTGTTAAGAGCTCCTCGGGATGTTGTGTAGGAGCTGGGAAGATAATGTTTGAGAACAGTGCAGAAGATGGAGGCCTGACTTGTGAAATTTCAGTGGGAAAATTAAAGACTCTTTTCAGGGCCATTGCTATTTTGGATTGTGAAGATTCTGTGGTTCTGGTTAGCTGGGGCTGAAGAATCA
>NC_034613.1:73725850-73740183 GCF_900095145.1 Mus pahari | reverse complement strand
TTTAAAGGGATTGAACTTTTAATATATAAAGACTGTGGGAACAGTAAAGAACATCCCTCCATGGCCTCTGCATCAGCAGCTCCTGCCTCATGCCCTGCTTGAGTTCTAGTCCTTTCTTTGGTAATAACAGCAGTGTGGAAGTGTAAGCTGAATAAACCCTTTCCTCCCCAACTTGCTTCTTGGTCATGATGTTTGTGCAGGAATAGAATCCCTAAGATAGCTACTAAGAATAATAGTCTTAGGTTCACTCACACAAGATTTCTGTGGAAGGTTTTTTCATTCCTCAATGCCAGACACTTAGCTTTTGTTTTATCAGGTCAGTTTAATCGTTTTAAAGATCTTCTTGACTATTTGCTAAATTGCTTGCACCAGTTTCCATCCCTACCAACAATATTAGGGTTCACATTTCTCCATATGTCGCAAACATGTGTTATTTCCTTTGGTTTTGGTTTTGGTTTTTGGTTTAGTTGATTGGTTTATTTTGGTTTTTTGATTGTGGGTTTTGTTTTGTTTTGTTGTACTTTTGGATTTACTTGTTCTTCATGAAAATTTATTTACTTATTTTATAATATTCTGCCTACATATATGCCTGCATGCCAGAAGAGGACACTGAATCTGAGTATAGACTGTTGTGAGCCACCATGTAGTTGCTGGGAATTGAACTCAGGACCTCTAGAAGAGCAGTCAGTGTTCCCAACCTCTGAACCATCTCTCCAGTCCCAGAAAAATTATTTTTTAAAACTAATATAAGATGCGTTTTCTTTAATAGAACTGTACATTACTATTCTTTGATCATTTCCTTGTTTCCTAAAAAGACAAGTCTTTAGGTAATATTTAAAATTCACCTATATTTTAATTTTATATTACTTTAATTTGGAGAAATTATAAACAAAGGTGTTTACTTAGTTCTTTGTGCTGGGAGAGGGAACGAATGTAAGAGGAAGGAGAAGGAGTTCTGACATGATACACTGTGAGAATCAGACAGTAACATCAATGTCAGGACAACAGCAATTTTGAAAACCCCATGGGAGTGATAAATTGATTTACCAGATATTTTTCACTTATTATTACAGATTTCAAATGTGTCAAAATCTCTTATTGTGTAGAATCATAAATTCTATAATACAGGGTCAAACACCACTATCTAAAAAAAATTGTGTGTACACTGTAAGAATGGGAGGGATACAGATTACATATTATGGATCATTAAATATTCTAAGCTGCGATGCACAAATAGACAATACAAGTTACATTGATATAAATACATTGAAAATTACTTTATGATTAAAAAAGAATTTTATTTTACATATCTCCGAAAATAGTAGCTAGAAATTTTGAGTATCCAAATTTGCGTATTAAGTGCAATTATTAGCAGTCATAAAAATTGCTAAGATATTCTGACTATGAAAATGTGGTTTGCCCTTCCACAGTTCCTCATCCCATTCCTCCTCCAACAGTCCCCAGGAGGATGCCTCCTGCCCCTACCAGACCTCCCCACTCCCTGGGGCCTCAAATCTCGTGTGTTAGGTGCATCATCCCTGATTGAACCCAGACCTGGCAGTCCTCTGCTGTATATGTGTTGGGGGCCTCACATCAGCTGGTGTATGCTGCCTGGTTGGTGGTCCAGTGTTTGAGAGATCTCGAGGGTCCATGTTAGTTGAGACTGCTCATCTTCCTACAGGATCTCCCTTCTCAACAGCATCTTCCAGTTAATTCAACCACAGGGGCCTCCGACTTCAGTCCAATGATTGGATGTTAAGTATCTATGTCTGTCTCAGTCAGTTGTATCTATATTTAAACATGACTACTTGGTTATTTGGAAACTCTTTTGAGCCCTCATCTCTGTAGAGGACTAATTCTCCCTCTCCACCCCTTGTTAATTGCCTGTAGTTCTTTATCTAGAGGGGATGACATGTGCAGCCTCCCCCATTCACATTGCAAGCCAACTGGCATTGTCAGTACTGTTTAGCCAGCCACAGTGTTGATATAGTTCAAATGAAGCTTCTCTGTCATTTTTAGGAAACAAGATTTGCTCCCCTGGCTTTTACAGTCTTCCTACCCCCCTCTTCCTCGATGTACCCTGGGCGTTAGATGCAAGAGTTATAGTTGTATCAATTGTAGCTGGGCACCCCCACAATCAATTATTCTTGCATTTTGAGCAATTCTGGCTTTCTGTAATGGTCTCCAACTGCTTCAAATTCAGAAATAGAAATATCTATGGAATCAGAAAGTATACACCAGTGAAATCTCAAAAATGCAGTCGCTTAAATGAGACCTGTCTCTGTGGTTGGGGGAAATCTCACAAGCATTCAACCTTAGATGAAGAGCTATAGGTAATTAATGGCTGCTGAGTGGGGGAAATTTAATATTCTCCAAGGACAAGCCACCTGCTAATTTATACAGTCTCAGTGATCAGCCTTAGACACACATACACATCTGAGCATCACCAAATGGCTTCAACAGGTTGTATCTCTGTGTGATTGTGTGTGTATGTGTGTATGGGTATGTGTGTGTATGGGTGTGTGCAATGTGGAACTGAGAGTGAGTGAGTGAGTGAGTGAGTGAGTGAGTGAGTGAATGAGTTGAGCCAATCAGGAGAAACAGGGATGTGGAAAGTACATAAAAATTATGTAAATATAGAACTCAATCATTAAATTTAAATTAATTAAATTAAAACAAAATGAGTAAATTTTATGATGTGCAAGCTATATTGTATTTAAGCCAAGAAAACAACAACAACAAAAACAACAACAAAGCCTTGTTTGGGCTATAATGAAGAAGCACATTTTTGTGTTAATATAACCAAACTTAAATAACACTAACTCACTGGGTTAACTAGGTAACTAGATCAAATCGTTCAGTCTAATGTTGGTAAATGCACATGCTGAGACAAGAAGCATGCATTCCAACAGTGGCTCTTTTATTCTTGTTTCCACCTGATCTAGCTTAGTGATTTCAATGATCCTGCCTATTGCCTGAAAAACAAGAGGATTGGGCTATACGGGTCTCAGTCTCATGTACAAAGATAATCACTAAAATATCTTTTGGACCCTTTGTATACCAGGACATTGTGGCAAAGTGTCCTTATCTTGTCTAATTTAAACCAAAGGCTTTGAGTTCAAAAGAAAATTCAAAATGACCTCAAGCATTTCATGTCACTTCTTCGGTGTTATTTATCCTCAGTTTTAATGCTGCCTTAAGGTCAGGATTTGTACAGACTGCATAACAATAAATAGTGCCCATTTTATCTGAAACACAATTATTTGCCATAAGCTACCTAATATTAGTTTGAGCTTTTATTTTAAATCAAATTAGTTTCAAAACATTTTAAACTTTTCTAAAAGCTCTCAAATTAGGAAAGGAAAGAAAGCAATGTGATTTAATTCAATGAAGAAAATTATTTCATTTCCACTTAGAACATCTAAATGGCTTTCTACTTTCCTTGGTCACTAAATACTCCAAGGCCTTATTCTTTTAGTTACTAAGGTAACCCAAAGCTGGCAGTGTGTTGACATACATTCCAAGGCCAAGAGGGTTTATAGTATTTCACAGATAATGTCACATTAACCCCAGACTTGGACTTTTTCACAAGAACAATAGTTGTTTGAATGAATTTGTTGCCATTTTATTCTTATTTTTCTTTAATGGAGACTTTAGATAGACTTTTCTGCAGCTCAGCTACAGCATATTTTGTTGTTGAAGGAACCTGGTAGTAGACAGAAGTCAGGTGTCTCTATTGCATTCTGAATCAAACCATTTATTTAGTCCTACTGCAGCTTACTCACAGCTGGGGTCAGAATACAAGTAGTCATCCAAATAGCATTCAAAAGAAAAAAGGCTATGAATCTATTGATGTCCTTAGGAAGCTAGAACTATGCAATCACAGCAAACAAAGCATAATGGGCATAAAGCTTTTTCACTCTTGTTTCCTCCTGATCTTCTAGCTTAGTGACATCTGTGACCCTGCCTATTGCCTGAAAAACAGGAGGATTGGGCTGTACAGGTCTCTATCTCCATCACATGCAAAGATAATCACTAAAACGCTTTAAAATTTAAGCGCTTTAAATTTTTCCAAGCAAGTAACTTCTCAAACTAAGCCAAAGTAATGGTCAACTTAAATGAAAGTCGTCAATTTGAATGACTGTGTTCAACACTAACAGAATCAAACATACTGACAGAATATCATTTCCCTGTTTAACCGCCATGCATTTGAGATTGTTGCTGTAATTCACATATAATAAATCAGAACCAAGAAAATGCCAAAATATAAAATCAAGCTAGTTCTCAACTATTTGCAAATGTCTCCCAAATCAAGCGTTTATATTCTACAGTTTTCAAGTTTACAATTACACAAGTTTGAGACATATATAATTTATTTACATTCTAAATTCTCCACTTCCTGGTTCCTCCTTCTCAGAGTCCCTCCCTGACTCCTCCTCTTCTCTTCTAAGAGGGTGGGGAACCACTGGGTATCCACCCACCCTGGGGCATCAAATCTCTGCCAGGGTAGGTACATCCTATCCCACTGAGACCATACAGAGCAACTGCCTGTCTGCTACATGTATGCTGGGGACCTTGTTTCAGCCTGTGTATGTACTTTGTTTGGTTGGTGGCTCAGATTCTGGGAATTCCCAGGGGTCTCGGATTGTTGAGTCTGTTGTTTTCCCTTAAAACAGACTGTTCTCATGTCCCCATCCCCTTCAGGGTCCTCAGTCCTTCTTTCAACACATCCATAACTGTCCCTGACCCCGTCTAATGGTTGTCTATAGGTCTCTGCATCTGTTTCAGTCAGCTTCTGAGCAGTATCTCTTAGAGAACAGTTATGCTAGGCTCCTGTCTGCAAGTAAAACAGCATCAGCAATAATGTCAGGGATTGGTGCTTGCCCATGGGATTGGACTCAAGTTGGGCTAGTTATTGATTGGCCACTCCCTTGGTCTCTGTTCCATCCTTGCATTTCTTTTAGACAGGATAAATTTTGGGTCAGAAGTTTTGTGGGTAGGTTGTTGTCCCTGTCTCTCCACTGTGGGTCCTGCAGGGCTAAAGGAGGTAGCTCTTCAGGTTCCATGCCCACACTGTTAGGCATCTCAGCTAAGGTCACGTGCATTGACTCCTGAGAGCCTCCCCTATCCCAGATCTCTGGGACCTCCTAGAGTTTCTCCCCTTCTCCCCACTCCAGGCAGATTTCCATTCATTCTCCTGGCCTGTCTCCTGTCTCTCCACACACATATTCTTGCCTCCTCATTCCCCTCTACCTCCTCTCTCACCACAATTTCCCTCTCTCCCTCTGCCTCCTATAACTATTTTGTTTCCCCTTCTAAGTGTGATTCAAGCATCCTTGCTTGGGTCTTCCATCTTCTTCAAATCCTTTGAGTCTGTGGGGTATATCATGGGCATTCTCTATGTTATGGCTAATTCTACTTATCACTAAATATACACCATATATGTCCTTTTGAGTCTGAGTTACCTCACTCAGGATGATACTCTCTGGTTCTATCCATTTGACTGCAAAATTTATGGTATCTTTCTTTTTAATAGCTGAATAGTATTCCATTGTGTAGGTGTATTTATCACATTTTCCTTATCCATTCTTTGGTTGAGAGATATCTGGGTTGTTTCCAGTTTCTGGCTATTACAAATAAAGCTGCTATAAACATAGTGGAACATGTGTCCCTGTGGTATCTTTCAGGTATTTTCCCAGGAGCAGTATAGCTGGGTCTTCAGGTGGAACTATTTCCAATATTCTGAGAAACCACTACATCCATCTCCAGAGTAACTGTACAAGTTTGTAGTCTCACCAGCAATGGAGGAGTGTTCCATTGCTCCACATTCTCACAAGCATGTGCTTGCTGTCCCTTGAGTTTTTTGGTTTTTGTGGTTTTTTTTTTTATCTTAGCCATTCTGATTAGTCTAAGATGGAATTTCAGAGTTGTTTTGATTTGCACTTTCCCAATGACCAAGGATTTTGAGCATTTGAGATTGCTCTATTGAGATTCTCTGGTTAGCTCTGTGCCCCATTTTTTATTGGGTTATTTGGGTCATTGGAGTTTAACTTCTTGACTTCTTTATATATCTTAGATACTAGTCCTCTGTCAGAAGTAGGGTTAGTGAAGTTCTTTTCCCAATCTGTAGTGTTCTGTTTTGTCCTGTTGACAGTGTCCTTTGCCTTAGAGAGGCTTGTCGGCTTCATGGGTTCTCATAGAACTTTTAGATGTATTTATAATCCATTTACTTCATCTTAAGGTTTCTTTACATTGACTTTATTCGTGTATATTCCATTGAAAATGCAAGTTCTCTGTATTATCAATCACATTACAGTATTGGATCATTGTTAATATAATTTCTTAAAATAAAATAATTTCTCTAACTCAATAGTGTTTGATTCATTTTAGTAAATGTTCAGTACATACCTACGAGAGTTACAATGTAAAACGCTATGGCCATCAATTCAATGGCTTATTTTATTTACTTGTCTATCCTGCAATTTGAAGTTTACTTTATTAAAAATAAGTTTATTACTTCCCTGTGGCAATCTAACCTTTATTGGGAGAGTGGGAAATGATCCATTATGTGCAATTTTATAACACTTAATTATATTCTAGTTAAGTTGAAAGTGTTAGAAGGAAATGACATATTTTGCTTACTGCAGAGAAAGACATTGCTGAAATCCTAAAATTAATAAACACTGATTTTCTTTAAAAGAAACCAAATGTGCATGACATTTTAAGAAAACTAATGAATACTGCAATATTAGAATTGAGAGGAAGTGTTACTTTATGTCAAGATTCTTATTGAAAAATAATTCATTTTAAATAGAAGGGAAAGTTTAAGATAAAAGATTAGGTTAGCTTTTATTACTCGTTTAGATTTGTCTAGCTAATAATTCCCTTGGAATGGAGGAGATGTAAATCAGCATAATAAAGGCTCTATAAGGACAAAGACCACAGCTAATATCATCTTTTTTTTTGGGGGGGGGGTGTTTCAAGACAGTGTTTCTCTGTGTAGCCCTATCTGTCCTGGATCTTACTCTGTAGACCAGGCTGGCCTGGAACTCAAAAAACCACCTGCCTCTGCCTCCTGAGTGCTGGGATTAAAGGCGTGCACACCACGCCAGGCTAGCTAATATCATCTTAAATTGAGGAAAATTCAAAGCATTCCCACTAATATCAGAAGCAAGAGAAAAGTGTCCACACTCTCGATTTCTGTTCAATATACTGCTTAAATTCTTAGCAAGAACTTTAAGACAGGAGGTAGGCCGGGCAGTGGTGGCGCACACCTTTGATCCCAGCACTAGGGAGGCAGAGGCAGACAGATTTCTGAGTTCGAGGCCAGCCTGGTATACAGAGTGAGTTACAGGACAGCCAGCGCTACACAGAGAAACCCTGTCTTGAAAAAAAAAAAAAAAGGACAGGAGGTGAGTTATAAGCAGGAAAAAAAGTCACAGTATCTATTTTGTTATTGAGTTATTTTATTTATTGACATTCCAAATGGATGCTCACCCACCCCACCTACCTACCTACCCACCCACCCTACCTCCCACACACACTTATTATCCCCACCTCAGCCCCCCAACATCTGTGTTTCCATAGTATAGTGGTCATCAAACTTACCTAACACAGTATCTATTTGTAGATAATAGCATTCTATACTTAATGTACATTAAAGACTCCACTCAAAAACTCATACTTTAAGAAAAGTGTTGATACAAAATTAACACACAATAATCATTAGCTTTTCAATATATTAACATATTGACAAAATAAATCAGGTAAATAATTCCTTTCACAATGGCCATGAAAATGATGAAAATATGTGAGAGTAAGCCTAATAAACAAGGAAATGAAATGAAAGGGCTCAATAACAAAAACTTTAAGATAGTGAAAAAAGAAATGTAGGAAGACAACGGAAAATGGCAATACCTCCTGTTCTCACCATGAAGAAAAACTTCTCCTGTAAGAATGACCATCCTAGCAAAAGCAATCTACAGTTTTAACGGCATCCCAGTTGAAATAGAGTTGGGTAAATTGAACAAGACTCAATGAAGGAGGAAGAAAGCTCAATGTTGAGTGGGCTGACTTGGGAGTGTGGAGAAGTTGCATAGATATGGGGAAAGTGGGGGTTGAATATGATGGATAAAATTCCTGGAGTTGACAACAATATTTTAAAAACCACCAGGGCCTCCCTTTACAGCCATAGGAAATAACCTCATAATTAATATGTAAGCACAAAATACCAAGCATCTTTGAGCAAAAATAATAAAGATTTCGAGTTATAGTAAACAGACAAACAAAACATGAGACTGGCCCAAAAATAGAGAAATATATCAATGGGACAGAATAGAGGACCCAGATATAAGCTCACCCAACTGTAGGTACTTGATCTTTGACAAAGATGACAAAAATGTACATTAAAGAAAAAAAACAGCCTTTTAGCAAATGGTGCTGGAAAACATGGATTTTAACATACAGGAAATGTGAACAAAACACCTGCAAATGGATTAAGGAACTCAGCCTAAGATGTGGCACCCTGAAAAGCTAGAGAAAGAATTATGGAATACACTTCAACTTACAGGCCCTGATAAGGACTTAGTGAATAGGACTCCTACAAACCAAACCAAACCAAACCAAACCAAACCAAACCAAACCAAAACAAAACAAAACAAAACAAAACAAAACAAAGCAAAAAAACAAAATGTCTTTACCACAAAGGAAACTGGCAATCAAGTGAAGAGAGAGGCCACAGAAAGCAAGGCAATCTTTGCCAACTATACATCAGAGAGATTAGTGTCTAGACTATGGAAAAATGCAAAAAGGTAAATAAACAGGAATCAATGAAACAAACAGACCAGTTTTTAAATAGGTTATGGAATAGAGGATATAATGCCCTCAGAAGAATAAATATATACATGACTACTAAACAGTTTTAAAGGTGTTCAACATCTTTAGCTGTCAAGTAAATTCTGATTAAAATGAATTTAATATCTATGACTGGGTCTTTGATTCAATTCCATTGATCAACCTGTCTGTTTTTGTGCCAATACCATGCAGTTTTTATTACTATAGCTCTGTACTAGAGTCACCTATGGACACCTGACTTTTGACAAAGAATCCAAAATTATACAATGAAAAGAGGAAGCATCTTTAATAAATGGTGCTGGTCTAACTGGATGTCTGAATGTAGAAGGGTGCAAACAAATCCATATTTATCAACATGCACAAAACTGCACAAAAAATACAAGTGGATCAAAAACCTCAACATGAAACCAGATACCTGATAAAACCATAAACCTGATAGAAGTGGGAGAATGGCCTTGAATGCACTGGCACATGAGATAACTTTCTGAATAGAATACCAACAGCTCAGGCACTAAGATAAACAATAAAGAGGATATCATGAAACTGAAAGCTTCTATAAGGCAAATATAGCATCAATTGGACAAAGTGGCAGCCTACAGAAAGGGAAAAGATTTTCTACAGCTAATAGAGGGCTAATATGCAAAATATATAAAGAACTCAAGAAACTAGACATCGACGAACCAAGTAATCCTATTAAAATGGAATACAGCTCTAAGAGATGGCTCAGAGGTTAAGTGTATTGATTCTTCTTCTAAAGGTCCTGAGTTCAGTTCCTAGCAACCACATGGTGGCTCATAACCATCTGTAATGGAATCTGATGCCCTCTTCTGGTGTGTCTGAGGAGAGCAGCTGTGTACTTTTAAATAAATCTTAAATAAATAAATAAATAAACAGTATTCTCAACAGAAGAATTTCAAATGGCCGAGAAACAAAGGTTCAATATCCTTAGCCATCACAAAAATATAAATCAAAAGACTCTGAGGTTCCATCTTATACCTGTCAGAATAGATAAGATCAAAAACACAAGTGACAGTTATAAAATGTGTTGGGGGGTGTTTTCTTTTAAATGTTTCTTTTAATGTCTCCCTTTCTTGCAAATAGTAAGCAGTTCTTTTGACTCCCAACCAGGCCCCTTTCCAGTTTCCAACCCTGCCCCTTCAAGTGTTTCTCCCAACCATTCTTCCCCAACAGTATGTTTTACACAGTTGCTTCTCCCAGTTTTCCTAATATTAGCAGCCCCAAACTATAACAACTGTTCTAGCCTATCTGCTCAGCTCAGCTTTTCCTGGCTCAACTGTCACCAACTGTCTTCTCTTCTCACTCTGCTAGCCCAATTCCCTTTCAACTGTCTTCTAACAATGTCTTCTATCTCCTGGCTCAGCAGTCTCCTATTTTCACTCTGCTTAATCTATTTTCTGTGCTATTTTCTTTTCTTCAGCCCTACTCAGTCTTCTTTCTTCCTGCACCAACTGTCTTCTCTAACCCTACTAGCTGACCCTACTCTTCTCTCTCTCTCAGCCTCTGCTTGCCTTTTATATCCCCTCCTGTTCCCAGGTCAAGAGACAATTGACCTTGAAGGTCATAGGGTCAAGTAGTTCTCTTAAGGGGCCAGTTGACAAGCAACTGGGGATCCTTTAAGGCCCAGGCACACACACAAAAAAATCACACTACAGACAGCTTATGAAGGAGAGGATGTGGAACAAGGAGAACACTCCTCCCTTGCTAGTGGGCGTGCACACTTGCACAACCACTATGGAAATCAACACGTGGGGTTCCTCTGAAAGATGGGAATCAATTTATATCAAGACCCAGCTATACCACTCCTGGGCATATACCCAAAGGATGCACTATCCTATCACAAGGATATTTACTTAATTATATTCATAGCAGTTTTATTTGTAATAGCCAGAAACTGGAAATAAACTAGATGTCTCTTATCTGAACAGTGGATAAAGAAATGTGGCATATTTTCACAATTGAATATTATTCAGGTATTTAAAAATGTCATCATGAAACTTGTAGGCAAATGGATGGAGCTAGACAAGCTCAATGTAAGTGAGGTAGCCTAGACCTAGAAAGACAAACATGGTAAGTCCTCACTTATAGGTGGATAAAAATAAAGGATAAACATGCTCCAATCCAAAGACTCAGAGTCAATAAAAAACAAGGAGGTCTCATGAGTCTCCCTGAGAAGGGGAGATAGAAATAGAGTAGATATCACAGGGGTGTGTCTGGGGTTAGGTGGGAATGGGAACAGAAGGGATCAGGTAGGGGGAGGATGGAGAGAGAGAGTACTGGGAGAGACAACTGGAATTGATGTTTGGGGGGAACATCTCAAGGATAAACCAGAAACTCAGGGTAATAGAAACTCCAAGGAATCTATGAAGGTGACCAGACATAAGACTCCTGGCCATAGGGCATATGAATCGTGAAATGGTCATCTCCTCTCCAGTGGAGAGACTGGGACATGAATCCAGTCATAAAAGCTTTGACCTACAATTTGTCCAGCTTACAAGATATGCTGGGGTAAAAATGGTGCAGAAATTATGGGAGTGGACAAAAAGTAACTGGTCCAGCCTGAGACCTATTCCTTAAGAGAGAGCCTACCCTTGGCTACCTAGAGGGGCAACCACCTGAGCTTGGATAGCCCCAAGACTCAGTATAGAACCCAACAGGCCCAGCAGTAACAACAACGATAATGATGACGGCGACAGCGATGATGATGATGATGATGATGATGATGATGATGATGATGATGATAAAAGTCAATGAAATGATACCTAATGATACTCTGTCATACTGATAGACAGAAGCATATCATAATTAGAGTCTTCACCCAGAAACTCAAGAGTCAGATGTAGGAACCCACAGCTAAATATTAGATGGAGCTCAGAGTTTGGGGAATTCTGTTGACAAGGCAGAAAAGAATGTAGGAGCCAGAGGGGATCAAAGAAAACCCCCAGAATCAACTGAGGCTCACAGGGGCTCACAGAGACTGAACCAACAATCAAGGAGCTTATATCCATCTGACCTAGGCCTTCTGCTAAAACTTAACAGTTGAATAGCTTGATTTTCTTATGGTACTCCTAACAGTGAGAGCAGGGGTGGTCTCTCACTCTTCCTTCTTTGGATGTTGTGGTATAGAGCTCGCTCCTATCACAGTCTTACCAGGGCTAGAATTATAGGATTGTCTTCATGAGCTATCTGATATGCCTTACCATGTGAAGTGTACTTCCCCATCTCTTGCTAGATATGGCCAAGTGATTGGCTGTGAACAGTGAAATCTGAGAAATCCTAGCTCATATACCTTCCACACAGAGTTTAAGTTTTATTATAAGGCTAAGTGTCTGGAGACTCTGATTCATATTATGGCTAAACCATGCACCCAGTAGCTGTTTCCTAAAATGAGTAATTAATATGAGAAGATGGCTATGAGCTAGGATGGGAACTCTCTTCCTCCTACTGGGTTGTCTCATCCAGCTTTCATATGAATGTGCCTAGTCTTACTACAACTTCATCTGTCATATTCGGGTGATATCCATGGGAGGCCTGGCCTTTTCAAAAGATTAGTTGTAGATGGGGTGGGGATATAGAAACTGAGAGGAAAATGGAGGAATCATAGTCGCAATGTAGTATATGAGAGAATAATAAATAATATAAAGAAGAAACTACTTTAAGAATCCATGATGCCCATCAGAATGACCATTAACAAGAATATAATAACAAGAATACAAATGACAACATATGCTTCCATGGATATCTGGAAAAGGGAATCCTTTATACACTATTGGTAGAAGTATAAACTAGTGCATACATTTTGTAAGTAAAAATAAATGTTTATAGAAACTAGAAATAAAATTGCTACGTGATCCACCTTTACCACTCCTGGGTATATGCCCAAAGGCTTTATATCTTAAAGATACTTGCACATCCATGGTCATTATCACTTCCTTCATAAGAGCTAGGGAATGAAACTCGTGCAGAAGTCCATGAATGAATGAGTAGACAGTGAAAACGTGACAGATATATGCAACAAAATATTACACAGCTGTAATAATGAGAAAATTGAAATAATAAAGCTTACAGGTAAATGAAGGAAACGGAAAAAGGTTATATCAAGTGAGGTTATTCAAGGCCCAAAAAGACAAATTTCACATGTTCTTTCTCACATGCAGGTGCTATTTTCAGTTTCTTTGCTTAGACTAAAGTATAACTGGAGACTAGAAATGAGCCAGTGTGGTAGCAGATGCATCTTTGGAGGAGTGATAGAAAAATGTAGGTGAAATGGAAGTAGAGATAAGGAATACTGGGTACAAAAAGGACCAAGCAGATAGTGAAGTGATAAGAGATAGGAAAATTGGGGAGACAATGGAGTGATAGAGATGGGAAAATTGGGGAGACAATGAAGTGATAGAGATGGGAAAATTGGGGAGACAATGGAGCAATAGAGATGGGAAAATTGGGGAGACAATGGAGTGATAGAGATGGGAAAATTGGGGAGACAATGGAGCGATAGAGATGGGAAAATTGGGGAGACAATGGAGCGATAGAGATGGGGAAATTGGGCACGGGAAGATACAGATTAATTGAAATGAAGGACTGAAGAACCTTTACATAAAGAAGCTCCATTAGAACTTATAATATTGGAACACAACTAAAAATATTAAGACGCAGGATAAGAAAGCACACGTGATATGCAAAAACAGCACCTGTTAAAAGGGACTAACATTGAGAGCGATTGGAGTAAGGAAGGACTGGGGCAGAGGCAGGGGAAAGGAGGGTGAGGCTAAGCTAAGGCAAAACATGCGTGAAGAGGCTATATTGAATCCCACTCGTTTGTAAGCTAAAATATAATTTGAAAAATAAGTGGGACAGAGATATCTTGGGTAAAAAGTGCTGCTAGCAGAAAATATGAGTTATTAAACAAAACTCTTAGCAGCAGCCATGTTTATTGATCAGTGAGGCCCCAGAGTCTCCACAAACAGTGCACATTATTCTAGCCCTTGCCCTTCTCTTCCCACCTTCACTGAATGAGAAGACCCTATTGCTGAAGGCACCACGCACTTTTTGGGTAGTTATATAAAATTCAGTCTTGAAAGTACAAGGAAGCTTTCACCTTCTTGGATACCTTTCAGTGTCTGAAGGTACCACAAAGGCTATCAGAGGGGAAAAGACAGCGATCGACTTAGCCAGGGCTGGACACAGTGTACTAAAATACAGAGATGCTGGGCAAAATGTGTCCACAGGTGCAATGCTGACAAGACCTGTTGCTGCTTTCCTACCTGTCTTAGTGAAGGTTTCTGTTCCTGGACAAACATCATGACCAAGAAGCAAGTTGGGGAGGAAAGGGTTTATTCAGCTTACATTTCCACATTGCTGTTCATCACCTAAGGATGCAGGACTGGAACTCAAGCAAGTCAGAAAACAGGAGCTGATGCAGAGGCCATGGTGGGATGTTCTTTACTGGCTTGCCTCCCCTG
>NC_034613.1:73721621-73725737 GCF_900095145.1 Mus pahari | reverse complement strand
ATGCCATACTGATCTACTGTCAGGCCAGTGACGGCCTCAGTCCCATCACCCCCGAGGCTGACTCTGGCTCCCGTCTGGCTCTGTCCGGCCACCACAACCCCTCGGGACCATTCAGAAGCATCACTGGAGGGTGTGTGGTTTGTGGAGCAGCTGGTAGTTCTCCCCATATCCTCGCTGGTCACAGGGAGGTCTCGTTTCTTTGGTGGAAGGCATTCCTGGCTCCGCTCATGAACTGGTTTCATATTGCTCTGTGGTGTTCCCGGAGCCTGGGTGGAGTTTACGTGCTCCTTCGGGCATCAGAAGTGACTTCTCTGTGGTTTCCCCGCACACCGCTCTGCTGCTGGCTGTGGTGCCCACATCTGAGCTTCTGGTGGTGCTTCTGAGCAGCTGTAGTACGCGACCTCCCCTCTGGTTTGGGAGCCGGCCCATCTCACGGAGCTCCCAGGACTCCTCCCGCTCGTCCCGGAGCCGCCGGCGCCGCGGCCGCCGCCATCCCCGGCCCCGGAGCCGCCCCACACCCAGCGGGCACCCCAATAATAAATATTTAAACCACTGAAAACTACAACAAAAAGAGAAAGAATGTGGTTATTTGAGGAAGGACAGTACAGAGGAATCATAGAATGATACTAATAAAATAATACAGAACTTCAAGTAAATAAGAAAATTAATTTAATGAATTTGTTATAAAAATGACAGATTTTTAACTGTTCTGCCATAGAATTCAAAACATATTGTGAACAATAAAAAAAAGTCTTCATCAGAATTTTCTATTGCTTAAACGAAACACCATGACCAGAAAGCAAATTGTGGAGGAAAGTTTGTTTATTTGGCTTATATGTCCATCACTGGAGGAAGTCAGGACAAAAACTCCAGCAGGATTCCTCAAAGCGGGAGCTGATGCAGAGGCCATTGAGAGTGCTGCTTACGCGGTTGTTCCCCATTGCATGCTCATCCTGCTTTCTTATAGAACCCAAGCCTACCAACCCAGAGATGACACCTCCCCACCATGAGCTGGGTCCTCACCTGTTGATCACTGAGAAAATGCCGTACAGCTGGATCTCATGGAGGCATTTCATCAACTGAGACTTCCACTTCTCTGATGACTCTAATTTGTGTCAAGTTGACACTTAAAACCCAACAATACAAAAATGTAGTATTTTTCAGGTTGAAAATATTCATAATCAGCCAGGCATGATGGCACTTGCTTTAATACTAGCACTCAGAGGCAGAGGCAGGAAAATCTTTGAGTTTTAAGCCAGCCTGGTCTTTGGAACAAGTTCCGGGATAACCAGGGCTACACAGAGAAGCCCTGCCTTGAAAAACCAAACAAAAATTATTCACAATAAATAAGCACACTTCATAGTTAATTTCAAACATTTATTGCAACTGGTTTTAATGGCAATTATAGTAATCATTATTTATTCAATTTTTGAAGAACTATGCCCTCTTCTGTTGACTGGTTTCCAAATAACACTTATTAATTTAGTTTTTGACTGCTAAAGATATTGGAGGGATGACATACACTTTTAGGCATAAGTCAGTTCAAACCTTTGAGAAAGGGGAAAGGAAGAAAATATTCATTTATCTCATTCTGACTGGTTTTACAGGTTACGAGAAATAATTATTTAATTTCTTATTAGTGCTCTAGGAAAATGATTACCCCAGACTTGCAGCTCTAGCATCAAACTTATGAACACTATAAAGAAATCTTCTAGACTGGCATGTTCTCTTGAAACCTGTGAGAGAATGTTAGTACTTGTATCAACCCCCATGGAATCCTTCAGACACAATTTTCCTCTAATAATATCCAGCCCCCACATCTCATTCAGTCCTTTAAATTTTACAAGCTGGATTGGAAGTGTCAGAACAATTGCTTTCTGTCAGCTATTGTTTATGGTGTAAAAAGAGAAATGAGCTCATCTATACCTTTATCATTAATCAAGACACAATTGTAAACTAATTAGAAATATCTGCCGTAAACAAGGGACTGAGTTGTACTACATACATTATTTGGAATTCCATTTGTATTACTTAATGATATGGGGAAACACTTTCTTTCTGAGTAAGTATATTGTCATTGTTACTTTAAAAGTTTTTCTAAGCAAGGTTTGATCTGGTTTTTTTGTTTGTTTGTTTTACTTTTTAGAGATTACAATTACAAAATTTTCCTTCCCTTTCTTCCTTCCAAATCCTCCCATATAATTTTCCACTCTCTCTCTTTCAAATTCATGGCTTTTTTAATTAATTAAATAATTTAATTACACACATATAACTGTGTGTAACATACACATGCTCAGTCTATGTAATGTTACTTGTATGTTTTTCAGGGCTAACCATTTGGTATCAGATAACCAGTTAATACGCTCATCCCTATGGAAGACTATTTCTTCCCCTCCTGGGATTTCTTGGTAGTCAACAGTTTTCTGTGCCAGCTTCAGGCCTCGTGGGCCTTTCCATGTTGACATTGGCACATCTATGGTTGTTGTCCTTGTTCAGTTCATGTTTATGCAGTTATGTTGCTGAAACTGTATGTGTGCAGCTTCTGACATGACTAGGAGATACAATCTCACAGCAAACTCCTTGATCTTAGGACTCTTATAATCATTCTGCATTCTCTTCTGTAATGTTCCCTGAGTCTTAGATTGTTTTGTAGATCCATCCATTGGGACTGTGTTCTACATTGATTGCTTGTGGTTTTCTGTAATGGTCCCCTTCTGATGAATAGAGAAATTTCTCTAACAAGATGTGAAGGTTACAGTAATCTATGGGTATAGTGACAAATATTTCTAAATCTTGTTAAGGATATTATGCTGGTAAATTAAATTATGCTAGTAATGCAGTGCATGTAGGTTATCTTTCAATATCCATGAATACACTAGCATTGAGTAGTGAGCCCACTGACAGTTCCTGTGAGTGGCTTAGAGATGGTTCTTGTGCTATTTTGGCAAAGAACATGACTGCTTTTTGTTCTTGTCTGAAAATGTATTTTCACTTAATGGTGTAGGTAAAGAAGATAGAGATTTCAAGAAAGCCTAGCATTGTCTCAGCTGAGTGGTTGCTATTGTTCACTCTTGTAAATGTAACTTTTATTTGCCAGATGTAATGGTCATCTTGGAGGCTTCCTGCTGAATAAGCTCACTCTTTCTAGTTCTTTCTGAACTCTGACTAGCT
The DNA here is from genome assembly GCF_900095145.1 of Mus pahari. Taxonomy (NCBI): domain Eukaryota; kingdom Metazoa; phylum Chordata; class Mammalia; order Rodentia; family Muridae; genus Mus; species Mus pahari. The sequence goes on along the minus strand of NC_034613.1, from coordinate 73,722,566 downwards.
GATTCAACTCAGCTACTCTGATAGCTCCAAGGGGACTGATTCAATCTGACTACTTTCAGCGAGGAGAAAAAGGAATACCAGGAAGTAGAATGGAACTAAGTCTAGAGGATATTGTGTGAAGCTGTGAGGTTGAAGCCTGAATTGTGCTGGAGACCCCAAGATGTTGAAGATGCTAGAGTTGTGGGATGCCTACCAAGGTGAGCCTATTACAAGGGTATGGAACCATCTCAAGAGAGAGAAGTGTGCTATAGTAAAAAAAAAAAAAAACTGAAAGGAGTGAAGAGTGCTTTGACACCAGACATGGAGATGCAGAATTTAGAGTTTGTCCTGATGGCTGACAGTATTTCTTCACTCTGATCCCTCTCTTCTGCATTGAAATGGTAATGTGTATTCTGTGCCATTGTATGTTAGAAATATGTCATCTGCTTTTTTTCTAAAACAGGTGGTAACAATTCAGAGATTGCCATGAATCTCAGAAGAGACATTGAATTTTTCAACAGTGCTGGGACTGTTATAGACTATGGGACTTCTGAAGTTAGACTGGATGCATTTTGCATTGTGATAGGGCTACAAGCCTATGGGAACCAGGGAGTTAATGTGATGCTTTGGATAAGAATGACCCCCATAGGTTCATATATTTAAATACACAGGTAATGGCACCATTTTAAAGTGTTGACAGGTATGGCCTTGCTGGAGAAAGTGTGTCACTAAGAGGTAGGCTTTGTGGCTTCAACAGCCTAAACCAGGGCCAGTGTTCTATCTTTTTTCTGCCAGTGGATTTAGATATAGAACTCTCAGCTCCTTCTCCAGCACCATGTCTGTCTTCATTCTTCCATTCATGCTGATAATAGACCTGTCTTAGTCAGGGTTTCTATTCCTGCACAAACATCATGACCAAGAAGCAAGTTGGGGAGGAAAGGGTTTATTCGGCTTACATTTCCATAC
>NC_034613.1:73711143-73721446 GCF_900095145.1 Mus pahari | reverse complement strand
GATCTCATGTAGGCATTTCCTCAACTAAAGCTCCTTTCTCTGTGATAACTCCAGCTGTGTCAAGTTGACCCAAAACTAGCTAGTACAAGATCAAACCTCTGAAATTGTAAGCAAGCCCCAATTAAATGCTTTCCTGTATAAGAGTTGCCATGGTCAGTCGTAGTATCTCTTCACAGCAATAGAACAGTAAAACACCTATTATTATTGGACTGATAATAATCTGTATTTAATTACAATAGTGGAATTTTAATGAAATTAGATGCTCCTGCGGTTGATGCATATATGTTTAGGATAGTAATGTCTTTTTGGTTAACTGTTCCCTTGGTTAGAATGAAGTGTCCCTCTTTATCTCTTCTGATAGTTGTAGTTTTAAAGTTGTTAGAATAGTAATGCCTACTTGCTTCCTAACCCATTTGATTTGATGGTTCCTATCCTTAGAACTAAGGTGTGTTTCCTGTATGTAGAAGATTGATCAAGAAACAAAATCTTCATCATCTCCATCAGCCTTATGATTGCATTTTCTTGGGTATCACTCAAGTGTTTATTCTTAAGCTGTCCTTAATTTCAGTAAGATGTTTCTCAGATCTTCTTTATATCTCTTGAATTTTTTTTAAGGTTTATTATTGTTCTTTTTAACTTTTATGTCCTGGAATTTATTAGGTAATTCTTATTAACAAGCATTTCTACAGGATTTGTACGATTTTGGAGACATGATATGGCTTGATCTTTCATATTGTTTGTATCCTTTTGATGAGACCAGGGCATGTGGACTTCTGTAGTTCTGAGTTTGTTATGCACTGACAAAGTAGATACATGCGAATAATCAGATGTACCTGGAAGAGTCTGGAGCAGAAAGAGAAAAAAGAAGACTGAACATGGGCAGTAGACTGGACCTGGCCAAGAGAGAAGCAGGATCAGAGAAGAATGATAGAGATGGGAGGTGAGGAGACAAAGAAAGAGCAAGAGAATGAGGGTGAAAGAGGGGAAGAGGGAGACAGAGGAAGAGAGAAAACCACAAAGAGTGAGGGCAAAGGGGGGAGGGAAGGAGAGAGAGAGAGAGAGAGAGAGAGAGAGAGAGAGAGAGAGAGAGAGAACAACATAGAGAGAAGAAAAGCATGAGGTGAGAGATGAGAGTGGGCAGGCTGAAATAGCAGGGATTATAATTCCAGGAGCTGGGTGTTTTAGGCCAGGGAGAGGATGAGAAAAGATAGAATACTTTTCTGATTTTCTTTGTTTTCCCTCTCATATCTACAATAACTTTTTTTTTCCTTAACCGTACCATGAAGTGGTCATGTCAACAGTTCAAATGCTTTGTTTTGGGCTTGGTAGAAGCTAATTATTAAGTTAACTGTTTCCTAAAGGTTTCACTTCTGAGATACAAGTTTAAAGTGGATTCTGAGGAGGGCAGGAATGGCTGGCTACTCAGCAGACTAAAGAAAGCCCATGGCCATTAGCCTCTGAATCTGATACATAACAACTGTCAACAGTCAGGACTTTGAAATATTTGAAAGGTATTTGTGATACTGTGCTTTGATATGCTAATAGGCCCACAGAGAGCCATTTGTCTCTTTTGCCTTTTGGAATTTGGAAAAATGGAGTTTACATTTAGAACTCTTTCAAAGTATATCAGCAGATAGTATCACTTGGTTCTTTTTTGCGGTGTTTTGTCATAGCAATGTAAATCATAATTAAGACACTAACCTAAGGCAGACATTTCCCCATTTTGACATGGCCGTCTACTTGATGTTTCTACTAATGTATTTCAAAGGTAATTTCTTTGGTTATGTAGCTATGAAAAGTTCAGGACCCAGCTATACTACTCCTGGGCATAGACCCAAAAGATTCTCCAACATATAACAAGGAAACATGCTCCATGTTCATAGCAGTCTTATTTATAGTAGCCAGAAGCTGGAAAGAATCCAGATGGCCTTCAAGAGAGGAATGGATACAGAAAATGTGGTACATTTACACAATGGAGTACTACCCAGCTATTAAAAATGATGAATTCATGAAATTGTTAGGCAAATGGATGGAACTAGAAAGTATCCTGGGAGAAGTAACCCAATCACAAAAGAACACACATGGTGTGTACTCACTGATAAGTGGATATTAGCCCAAAAGCTCCAAATACCCAAGATACAATTCACAGACCACATTAAGCTCAAGAAGAAGGAAGACCAAAGTGTAGGTGCTTCGCTCCTTCTTAGAAGGGGGAACAAAATACTCATGGGAGCAAATATGGAGACAAAGTGCAGAGCAGAGACTGAAGAAAGGCCATCCCGAGACTGTCCCACCTGGGGATTCATCCCAGATGTAGTTACCAAACTCTGACACTATTGTGAATGCTAAGAGATGCCTGCTGAAAGGAGCCTAATATATCTGTCTCCTGAGAGGCCCTGCCAGAGCCTTACAAATACAGAGGTGGATGTTAGCAGCCAACCATTGGACTGAACACAGGGTCCCCAATGGAGGAGTTAGAGGAAGGACTGAAGGAGCTGAAGGGGTTTGCAACCCAATAGAATGAACAACAATATGAACTAACCAGACCCCCACAGATCCCAGGGACTAAGCCACCAACCAAGAAGTACACATAGCTCCAGCTGCATATGTAGCAGAGGATGACCTTGTCAGGCATCAATGGGAGGAGAGGTCCTTGGTCCTATGAAGGCTTGATCGATGCTCCAGTGTAGGAAAATTGAGGGCAGGGAGGTGGGAGTGGGTGGGTGGGTGGAAGAACATCCTCATAGAAGCAGGGGGAGGGGAATGGGATAGGGGGTTTCTGGGAGGGGGTACTGGGTAAAAGGATAGCACTTGAAATGTAAATAAATTTTAAAAAATAAATAAAAAGAAAAGTTCAGGAAACTGTTTGAATGTAGAGAGATGATGACTGAGGTAACCTGAATCCATGTTCCAAAGCTATGGTCCTGTCTTAGTAAGGGTTTTATTGGTATGAAGAGACACCATGACCAAGGCAAATCTTATAAAAGAAAACATTTAAATGGGACTGGTTTACAATGTCACAGATCCTGTCCATTATCATCAAGGCAGGAAGCACAGCTGCCTGCAGGCAGATATGGTGCTGGGGAAAGAGCTGAGAGTTTTACATCCTGGTCAACAAGATGACTCTCTTCCATACTGGGTGTAGATTGAGCTTATATATAAGACCTCAAAGACCACCTCCACAGTGACACAGTTCCTTCAACAAAGCCACATCCACTCCAAGAAGGCCACACCTCCTAATAGTGTCATTCTCTATGGGGTAAGCATTCAAACACATGAATCTATGGGGATCATATGTAGACTTTGATTTTTCAGAACCTATGTCAATAAAGGTTTTTAAACACTTCAACCCCCCTTCTAGCCCACTACCCACTGGAGTCAGTGTAAAAGAAAGGTTAATAGGAAATAGGGGTTGTGGACCTGCTTAGAAATAGTTCTTTGGGGATATTCCAATCTTCATTGTTACCAGGCCAGTCCTCTAAAAAAACATCAAAAGGAATCAGCAACAGCAGTTTCATACAGAAGAAACCATGAGCCTCATCCACTTGTCCTGATTCTGTGTAAGTGGCAAAAAGCCACTGGAATATCACAAGTTCTTTGGTAAGTTACTCTCCACGAAGTCATGACAAGTGAAAATCAGAAATGCGATGTAAGACAAACCAATACAAGAACACTGACAGCAAAGACTAACAATGGAGAGCAAGGCAAACTAATAGCAGAGCCTCCTCCCACTGTCTGTAGGGTCATAGTCTTTCTAAACATCACATGTCCTCTCATGTGTCTGCTTTAGCAAAACATCCTTTCAACTATGTCTGCTTCAGCAGAACATCCTCTCAACTATGTCTGCTTCAGCAAAGCATTCTTTCCCATGTCTGTTTCAACATTCTTTCATGTGTCTGCTTCAGCCAAACATCTTTTCACCTGTCTGCCCAGAAAACATCATATGACATAACTAAGTTTCCAGAGAAACCAGAAATTTCCACTTCAGACATACCTATTGTAACCACCACAGTCTGTGATGTTTCTCTCCATAAAGTGTTGTCTCTAACCTTTGAGGTTACAGCTATGTTTTATAGGACCGATTCATCACTGAAGGCCACAAGGTGACTAAAGGAAGGACAAGAGTAGCATGTCTTCATTGTCATTTACCTTGTCTCCATTACTTTGGGTTACCTGTTTGCTGTAGCATGTAGGCATGTTCAGCTCTCAAGCACTGTGTGCACAACTAACCCCATCCTCTAATCAAAGGATTAATAGCAAAGTATCAATAATGGAGGCATATTACTCTCAGCATTTTGCATTGTCCTGTTCCAGTAATGCTATATGCATGTTTTTTTTTTAATCACAGATGTGGGATATGGGGCTGCTTCAGTTTGTCCACTGCCATTAACTATGATTGTCTCATGCTCTGGGGGTGGGGGGATGTCATATTTTGCCAGTACATATAGTTTAATTCTGGGGACCTTGGAGAGGGAATGGCAGAGCTCAGAGAGGGACAGAGGCACTCAGAAGGAAAAGAAGTTGGCTGTTGTTCTCCCGTGCTGCTCCTGATTGCTATTTTATTTTGTTAAGTGTTGGTGAGTGAAGAGATGAGAAGAAGTTGGAGATATCCTGCCTGTGAAGATTGGACTTGCACTAAGTAACCTGAGAATTCTAATTAGCCAAAACTAGTCTAAAGAGATCTGTGCTCCCTTTCCCCCTCTAACTTTCTTCCTCTCCTGCATGTTGTTGGGAGTTTGGAAAGGATTAAGGTAGAATAAGAGTTAGAAAGGAGAAGACATTTTGGAACAACCCAATAAAATAGTTTTAAAAAAACTACACCAACACTGCTCAGGTAAACATGACCTAAGATATGAGACAGTACACACTGGAGCTCAACTTCCCCAGCACTCATTAGTGATGGGAACCACTCTGCTCTCTTCCCACAATGTCTTCTCTGTTTATAAAGCCCATGTCACTAGCATTAAACTCCACTTTATTTTTCTTTATTTTTATTTTTAATTAGATATTTTCTTTATTTACATTTCAAATGTTATCCCCTTTCCTGGTTTTCCCTCTGAAAATCCTCTATCCTCTCCCCCATTCCCCAGCTCCCCAACCCACCCACTCCTGCTTCCTGGCCCAGGCATTCCCCTATGCTGGAACATAGAACTATCACAGTAACAAGGGCCATTCCTCCCATTGACATCCGACTAGGCCATCCTCTGCTACATATACAGCTAGAGTCACAAGTCCCTCCTTGTGTTTTCTTTGATTGGTGTTTTAGTCCCAGGGAGCTCTCAGGTTACTAGTTAGTTCATATTGTTGATCCTCCTATAGGACTGCAAACCCCTTCAGTTCTTTGGGTACTTTCTCTAGCTCCTTCATTGGGGACCCTGTGCTCTGTCTAAGGGATGACTGTGAGCATCCACTTCTGTATTTGTCAGGCACTAACAGAGCCTCTCAGGAACTCCACTTTAAACAGCAGCAACAGCTTGTATCAGTGCTTGCCTGGTCTGCCCGGATACCTGAGTTACTTTATATGGACAGATAACTCCTCTTTCTTCTTAGGTATAATAACTAGTGTTTCCTCCTCTTCTCATCTCAGGGGCTTATCCTATAGGGATAAGGGGAGAGGACCAAAAGTGAAAATGCAGCTGTTGAATATGTCCAATCACTTCCCCCAGGGGCTGAACCATCCACCAGAGAAATCGTTGCTATCCAGGTACCCCCAGATGGGACACAATGATTCAGGAAGCTCTCTTGGGAAATACAGACTTCTAAATTCCAAGTTATGAGCTCTATAGCCTGTATCTCCACTTTTATTGGAGAAGATACTTCATTGTTTTCGTGAAAGATATTTTACTTGCTTCCCATTATGGGACTTGGGGGAACTAGAGCAGCATTTCTGGCCTCGACACTGTTTCTCACAGTCCATCCAGGAGCGTCTACCCACCTGGATCGCGTCCATATGCAGCTATGTGGTTCCCCATAGTGATCAATTTGGCACACCTAGAGTACCATGTCTGGATATTTGAGATGTTTACAAGCAGGGGGAAAGACGCTGGCTACTAGATGCTAGTGAGAGGATGCTACAGGCACTCAGCATCTTCAGTGAGCAGCTTGGCCTTCCTGCCTAAAGAAATCACACAAAACATTTAGCAGTAGCAAGGTTAAGAAGTTCTGCTTCTCACTCACAACATACCAGGACTTAAATGTCTCCAACCTGCAACCGTGATGAGATTTGGTGTCCTTTCTCAGTTTAACTGCAAACCCCTCCCCCTAGTGCCAGTCCTTTTGATTCGTGCTATTTATGTCTCACCAGTGCTTTTGCCTGCCATAGACCGTTGGCAGTATCTGAACATATGATTGTGGTTGGCAGACTTTCAGATGTGGAAACCTTTAAAGAAAGGAACACATCTGACAAGTAGAGGGAGATTCAAGCTTGAGACATACACACAGAGAAACAAAGTTGATGTTTTATTTGGAATAAGTTGATGAGTACATTAGTAATGTGTGCATACAGACACATTCTTTAAGAAATCTTCTGGCAGATGCCAGAGCCCTCGTCTCATGCCTTTTGATTGATCAGTCTGGAAGCACACTGGGCCTCCACTTTACTCTGTGAGTCCAAAGAGCTCATCTCAAAGAGGAAAATAATCACACCAAAGAGTGACATGGTAGCTATCAGGACCCCTATTGGAAATGCAGCAGTATAGTGTTTCATTTTAAGATCCTCTTTCTTTACAGGAAAGCTGGGTGGAAAATCAAGTGTGGTTTGGCCATAAAGGTCGACAACATGGTTCCAGCTCACAGAAACAAATGTGCAAAGGCTGTTAATACACAAAATGAAGGCAGAGATCTTGTACAAAAGTATCTGTGCCTTAACCAATGAGTCTTTCATGTAGCTTATCTCAATGGCCATTGCATTGAAAATTACGACTGCAGGTTTCAACAAAATCGCCCATATTACCAATGTCTGTGCATAGTAGAATTCAGGTGAAATGGTCCATGTAGAGTTGATAGGGCTGTGCACCAGAACCTGGATGGTAGACCCAGAGACATTAAACACTTGAGGATAATAAACTTCCCAGAGTCCAAAAATCACGAACTGCACAATCTTATCGTCAAATTCCCATAGGCGCCAGCATCGGCTTCTTGCAAGGATTATTTCAAACAGCATAGCTATTAGGCTGCAAGTGATTCCACTCAGTCTGTAGATACATTCATTTGACACAGCAAATCTGAAGATGGCATTTAAGAAGTATAGAGTCAAGCCAGGAAAGGAGGGGGAAAACAGAATGAGTTATGGTTTATAGAGCACTAAGTGCCTATACCTTGTCCCTGCTGTCTCAAAGTTGTATTTATGTGGTCTGTGTATGTATAAGGGTTCTACAAGCTATAGGTAAGAATTTAAGAAGCTTAGAAATTCACAGTGTGACAGATGTAATCACTATAATTATGTAATATGTCAATATGTTAAATGCTAAAATGTTCATATTTGTGGACTAGGAATTTCAATTCTTGGAATTAATAGTGAGAAAAGACTTTGAACTATGATATGTAAGATGATATCTATTTTACCTTTGTTTACAGTATATCAATATTATTAATAATTTAAAGGAAAGCAATAAGCAGAGCAATGCTCAAATTGTCATTTCTAAAGAATTATAGCAGAACATTTCATAACTATTACAAACTGAACTCTTCTATGAGACCTGCTGAAAGAAACCCATTTGTGTCAAAATAATAATATCCTTGACATATATAAGTATGGTTATATATGTACTAAGAGAGATGTAAGCATAAGATCCAGAAAAGGAACACTAAGTAGACCAACAGAATAGCACACACTTTCATTCTTCTTTGTACATGTTTCTGAAATGTGCACATTTCTGAAGAAAGCTATACATGTTTTTAAAAATAAAGCCACAGTATAAATGACCTTCAAAATCTATAGGTAACCAGGCTGGGAATATCACAGTGGCACAATGATTGCCTAATAGGTGTGAGCTCCGGGATTATTTTCTTAGTACCCCATATCTAAAATCTATGTGTAAAATAGGTGGAGTCACAGAAATATCTTATTACCCATATCTTACTCAAAATTTCACATTTATATTTGACTTCCTTTCAGTGAAACAAAACATCTTGACAGATGTCTTTGACACAAGCCTTGTACTCCATATGAGACAACTTCTTTGGTCATTCTCTTAGTTTAAAGCTTTGGATGTAGTGTTAATGCTCATGAAAAACTAATGTCCTGAGGAACTGCACTGCTTTTTAGTGGAAAAGAAGGAAGATTCCTTTAGTCACTAAGCATGTAGATAATGTCATTGCCGGTTGCCATTCTGAAGGTTGGAGGGAACTGTATCCACTTCCCAGAAAACCATCAACTACCCACTCCTCTACAGTGGTGTTTTTGTTTTTGTTTTTGTTTTGTTTTGCAATGTGCTTTCTAACTGGAAGAAGACAGTAGCTGTACTACTTGGGAAGTTACATCAGCAAGATGGGGTTGCACATTATGGTGGCTTGGTAACACCCCTGTCCCATGTCCATGAGCTTCTCCTTGCCAAGGCAGATCTGAAGCAGTGGACTGCAGAAAGTGTTGTTTGAAGAAAAATTGGAAACAGTATAGGGACTTGTGTGTGTGTATGTGTGTGTGTGCACATGTGTGCTCAATAAGAGAGATAGCTGTGCAGGATTTAGTGGTGCCCATGTCTGAAGACCATTAAGTGTTCCATAAAGACCCAATTAGAAAGCCTCCATATAAATTGTTTTAAGTTTTACCTTTGCATTTTGCAGGTGATGAAATCCATTTGGTAGTCAATAGGATTATAAATGATCTTCCTAGTTACAAGAAATGTTGACAATACTGGGAGTCATGAGAAGACAAGAAACTGCACCTTCAGGAAAAGAAGTTCTGTTAGGCAGATAGTTTAACTCAGAACATCTTGCCAGTGCTTAGTTCTCACAAGCTTTTCCATTCCTTGCCCGTGCTTTACTTCGCTGGAGTCTCCTTTAAACATTTCAGGGCTGTTAGCAAATCTGATACTATTAACCATCCAATAATAGCCATACTAATATCTCCATTTTATAGACAGTGAAACAATGCATAAAAGATGACTTATATACTCAGCATCAGGAAGTTTCACAGATATAATGGACACTGCAGAACCTTGAGACCTTGTAGATGCACCCTGGGCTGTTGGGAACTAAAAAGGGGGGCCCTGGGGAATAGGGGGAAGGGGAAGACCCACACCCCACCAGAGTTCCACCTATGCTCTGTTCAGTCAGATGTGGGAGGGCTGCTATCTACCTTCTACTCATCCTTGGGTGGACATCTAAGCCTCTGACCCACTCTTCTGGGGGTGGCAAGGGGCAGTCCTACCTGGGAATCCTGGAACTACTTTGCTAAAGCCACCGGGGTTATGAGAGAGAGGGATGAGGGAAGAGAGGTTCCCAACACTGATGAGAGTGAGCGCAGCGGATCTTTTCTGGAGCAAAGACTCTCTATGGTTTTAGAGCTTTATTATAGAAAGGCAGGGAGAAAGAGAGAAGGTAGAAGAGAGAAAGAGAGGGGGGCTAGAGAAAAAGAGGGAGTAAGAAGGAGAAAGGAGAAGACAAAGAGAGGAGAGAGGGGTGAGAATGGGGGGTAAGAATTAAGAGGAGAGCAGTGAGAAGTAAGAGAGTAAGAGGTCTTTACTGTTGCTAGGTAACTGGGGAAGAGTTTAGCCTGAAGTTCAGAAGCTTAGGCCATTGCCTACTTGACTTCTAGCCATGTTTCTCTTGTGGGGGCTGTGGGGGGAGGTAACTTAGGCAGGAGCCAGAGTTCCAGGAGCATGAGGGAACACCTACCATGTCCAGGACGTGAATTATCACCCTTCGGGGTTCAGACCTCAACTCAACTGGAGACCAGCCTGTCTGTACACAGCTCAATGGCCCACACTGGGCTCCCTAGCACTTAGGATACTCAGTAGAATTTACACTCACCTAATCACATACCAAAGGCTTTCTCTGGTCTTCTGTGTCCTATGAAAGTGAACATGATTGATGAAAACTACATGAAAAATATAGAATACTTGTCTCTTTGACTCCTGTGAGAAGTTCAACTGTTAGTGGCTGTCAACTGTTAAGATAAACTAACAAGACTAAAACTTCTTATGTTTGCAGGACTACAAGGGCATAATGGTGGATTGTGAGCAATGGTGTTGCCTGTGAATATTTTTTTTTTATTATTATTTTCTTTATTTACATTTCAAATGCTATCCCGAAAGATTCCCATACCCCTCCCCCCACCTCTGTTCCCCTACCCACCCACTCC
>NC_034613.1:73706231-73710579 GCF_900095145.1 Mus pahari | reverse complement strand
GCCCCTTGGTCTTGCAAGCTTTATGTGACCCAGCACAAGGCAAGGCCTGGGCCAAGTAGTGGGAGTGGGTGGGTAGGGGAGCAGAGGTGGGGGGAGGGTATAGGAAACTTTCGGGATAGCATTTGAAATGTAAATAAAGAAAATAATAAAAAATAAATATAAGTGTGAGGCAGTGTCATTATTTAATAGCCATCACCTAATCCCTATGATAAGCATCTTTTGTAAACGATCAATGAAGCTTTAAAAATAGATACAGTGAATGGAGTAAAACCACATCATTGATGGTGGTATTTTCATACTCTTAAATTCTTGAATACAAAAACACACATAGCAAGTAAAATATTTGGTTTAAGTCCCTAAGTCCCATGATTAATGAAACAGATTTCACTATACATATATATCTTACTGCATAATAATGTCTGCTTCTAATACTCCTTAGTCTTTAGACGCTTCATGTTACTATGCAATGTACATTGATCATATTCAAACACAACTATCTCTCTCATCTCCCCAGTGTTCCCTATCTCAGTTCCACCATCACAGCTTTATATAATCTTTTTAATTTTTATGTTTGTTATTAATAAAGACCGAAGTTCAATTAGTGCTGCCCATATGCACAGAGTCCTATGACCATTCACTAGGGTATGAGCAACCTATCAAGGTCTATGTTCTCACAGGAAGTAAATTTCCCAACCTCAATAGCCATCAACAGCAGCTCCTTATAGATGGGTGAGGCGGAGGACCCCCCTTCCCACATTCCTGCTGAAATGTTGACTTACTTGGTCTTGTGCAAATCTTGTGCAGGTAACCATAGACGCTGTGAGTTGAGGTGTGCAACAGCCATGGCATGTTCCCGAAGTCAACATTACATAGCTCTACTTCTCATCTACTGGCTCTTAACGTTCTTTCTATGCTTCCCCCCTTTGCAAAGTTCCCTGCACCTGGGAGATGGATATACATGAACAACCTTAGAATTACTACTAAGTATATGATATGATGTAATGTTTTATGATATGATATATGTGCATTGTGCAGAGTGGCATAAATAAAGTATATATAAACTCATTTGAGCCATGCCTCTTGAATACTCAAAGTAATATTCTGGAAAGGGAACAGAAAGTACTTCTAGTGACTGAGGTAGACCTTCTTGCAACTGGAAGGTAAGGCTGTTTTTAGAGTTTACAGCTTTAAGAGGGTTTAACGGTTCACAGATATTGAGACCACCTGCATAGACAACTAATAAAAATGATCTTTGGAAATAAACTGAATGTTATTGACCTCTAGTATCTTCATGCTAAAACACCTGGCTGTCAATTCATTACCAACTAAGATAATGAAAGGCTCTAGTCACATCACCTGACTAAGGGTCATGGTTTGAATGTGAAAGGACGCCAACAGGTTCACCTATTTACATGCTTAGACTACCAGCTGATAGGGTTGATTTAGAAGGATGCAGACTCTTTGGGGAAGGAGGCATGGCTGGTGGAAGTGAGTCACTTGAGATAGGTCTTTCACTATTGTAACCCAACTCCACTTCCAGCCCAAGCTTTCTGCTTCTTTATCCAGAAAAACTATGAGTAAACCATGCCACAAACTCCCATTGTAACAGATGGAGCCTTTCTTAGTCATGATAGACTATATCCTCTAAACTGTGAGCCAAAATAAATCTCTGCTTCCTTAAATTGCTTCTGTCATGTATTTGATCACAGCACCAAGAAAAGTAGCCAAAACAATTTCCAACAAATGGATTTGCTGTCAGGGCAATATCGAAACACTGGAGTGGTTGCCATTGTTTCTTTGTGAGGTGCTGCAGTATCACCAGCACGGGGCTTGTTTACTAAGTGATATTTGAAAGTGTTCTAAATAATTCACTTACGGCACTCTGCACCACTGCTCTATGTATATTTGAATATACTTGTGCAAAAGAATCGTTTGTTGTGGTTAACTCTGCACACATCTTTCTGTCCTGAAAAACTCTCATTCTTTTCTTTATTTTATGTGCTTTATAAATGACATGGAACACTTTCTGTGTAGCTGCTCAGTAAATCTGTGCTATCATCTGAGAAGAACTTCAACATTGAATATATTTACAAATTAACTTGGTCATGTAATTGGTTAAACTGAAGAATTTATATTTTGTGCTACATTTTCAACTCTCTCCTTTTTAAAGCATTTACATGTTATAAAATGGGTGCAATGTTCAAATGATTCTGATGTGATTCCAGATTTGGGAAGGCTTTCAGCATGTTTCAGAGCCTTCGCATCACTGGTATTGTTGTCATTTTCCAATTATCTGAGTGGAAGAACTCATCAATAGGCATATCTAGTTGATGGAGGAAACTGAAAAAAAAAGTAGACTTACTGGGGCTTATTACAATTCTTTTTCATTGAAGTAACTGGAATTTGCCCTACTGCCCTTTATATTTTAAAGGCTGTAATCATACCACATAAAGTTAGTTCTTTGTATTCAGAATTCTTTGCCTCTTCTTGCTCCCCATGGTCAATTCTGTAAAGAGAAGAGAAGTCTTTAAATTCTTCCAAGATGACTGAAGTTGACCCTCAGTTAGAATAAGAGGTGCCTGGTGACAATTTCAGTCCTTCTAAAGATCCTGTTTTACTGCCTAAGGCTAAAAAGGAACTCTGTAACATTCAGCTGTCCAGCAGGGCTTGATTTTTCTACTAAATAAAAGCTTGTATTTTAGATTTAGGCTAAATGTCCCTGTCACTCATGAATCTGCTGCAAGGCTGCACATTTTCTTATACAGTTGCAACAAAGACAGCATGTCTTCGAATGAAAGAAGATTAAAATATAGAATTGTATTTTTGTCAAAGGTATTTCTTATAGATTTAATTCCCATACACATCTGGAATTAATTTTTAAAGTTTTTACAAAATTCAGTCTTAGAAGAGTTTCAACTTGTTTCTTCTGATGTAAACCATTTATATACATCAACCCTCCCATAAATCACCACTGGCTTTAAATACACTTATTTTTATTTGATGTATGCGTGCATTTTGACTACATGCATGTCTGTGTACTTGCACATACCATAATCACAGGGACTAGAAAATGCTGTCAGATCCTCAGTCACTGAAGTTGTCAGCCTCCATTTCGTGCTGAAAATTGGGCCTGGGTCCTCTGTAAGACTTGCCAGTGCTCTTAATCACTGAGCCATCTCTTCAGCCTCCACTCCTGATCATTCATCTTAATTTTTTGCAGCAAAAAAATTATTATTTGGGTTATGGAACTAAGTGTCATGCATACCCTTTTGCTTCATGTTGTAATTTTCAAAAAAAAAAAAAAAAAAGAATTTACATCAGTATACAGTGTTCTTTCTCTTCTCCCCCAAAACCTCTATCTTTCTTCATCTCATTAATTGACTTTTAAGGAAAATAAGGGAAGACCATGGCTCTACTATTTCCCCACCATCTTGCTAGCAAGTAGTGATGTTTGCTAAGGGAGGTAGTGGGTTACCTTGTATTGTCTTAATTCCTCTAAGAAGCTGAGCTGTTCTCTATTTCCACGAATCAGAAATTTAGTCAGTTAGCATCATAAAGTGTGAAACTAGATGGATAATTTTAGGGAAACCAGGCTCTATTATGGCTTTTATTATAAATTATCAGTTATGTTGGAGTTCTCAAGTCAGAGATTACATTATCTCATTTAGTCAGTAATCCAGTAACCATGATCTGGGCAAAGCATTAGAACAAGTTTGATATGAGTTTGGAAAACACTGTCAGTTGATGACAGCTTGAAAATAAGTTCCCAGAAAATTTCTAGCAAAAGGTTGCCCATGCACAGCATACCATGCTAACAAGTTGTATATAGCTAATTTATTAGAGAAAACAAGTGTAAAGCAGGATTTGGTGTCAAAAGCCCTTGTGAGCTAGAGGCATCTACCTCACAAATCCGAGGCTCCTCTGGGTGACATGAGACCAGGTATTAAAAAACAAACACAAAAACCAGGAGTTACATAGTTCAAGTATGAAAATACTTGCTGTGGAGGCATAAAGATCTGAGCATGCGTTTGACTTTGAGTTTGAGTTCCATTCATACCCAAAGTGGAAGGAAAGACCTGTCTTGCAAAATGTCCTCTGAACTACACACACACACACACACACACACACACACACACACACACACACACACACACCAACAATAATAAATATTTAAAATTTTAAAAACTCAAGCAGAAGTAAAGAAAAAAAGGACAGTGGAAAGGAAGGAAGGAAGGAAGGAAGGAAGGAAGGAAGGAAAGAAAGAAAGAAAGAAAGAAAGAAAGAAAGAAAGAAAGAAAGAAAGAAAGAAAGAAAGAAAGAAAGAAAGAAAGAAAAATTACTTGATACT
>NC_034613.1:73703655-73706021 GCF_900095145.1 Mus pahari | reverse complement strand
GGGTATGGGGAACTTTCGGGATAGCATTTGAAATGTAAATGAAGAAAATATCTAATAAAATAAAAAGAAAAAATCACAGTTGTTTTAGGCATCTCCTCTTTTCCTCAGAGTAGGTGATTCTATCTCACAATAGTCAGTTCTCTTTCAGAACCCTTCAACATTTGAAAATAAAGATAGTCACATTGCACTGAAATTAAATCTTAGTCTGAGGCCAAAGTAGCACTATGCCAAACTAAGACCTGAGCTCCTTCACCTTGATGCGTGATTCAATGGTTTCTCTTATCACTTCCTATTCTCCCTCTTTTCTTTTATTTCTTCTGGTGACTATTCTCGGAATTCACTTCAGAAGAAAAAACATACAGCCTTAGTTCCTGTTTCTGGGACACTGGCAAGATCTGGCCCTAAGGTCAGCACATTGAAGCACTGATTAGAATGATCGTAGGCAGCACTTGCTACAGCTCCTCCACTGGGAAGGCCTTGACAGCTTGGTGACCCTGTCACTCTCCATAGACCCTCCTTCAGCTACCTCTTGTGGCAGCCGCCTGAACAAACATTACATCCTTAGTGTTTGCTGCAGGCTCCCAGCCAAGGAAGTCATAACAGGACAATGCACACTATCTGATAACCTTGTTAGCTCAAATCAAAGCTCCTAACAAATAGGAGATGTTATTGAAGTGGAATAAAACCATTGTGGTAGTTGTATGTGTTGACATGGCTTCTCAGTTATTTTTCCCTTTGGTTAAAAAAAAAAAAAAGTAGCATTTCTTGTCCCTTTATTTAAGATTAAAACCAGGCACAAGGACATGAAACAAAATAACATGTACAAGGTTAAGGTTAACTTTAAAAGAATACAAATGGATAGCAATGTACAAAGTTCATAATTTTCTTCTAATGGGAAAATAGCACAAAACTATTTGCTTTGTGCTGTGAATCTCTGGGAAAATGCGGTAAATATGGAATAATCTTCTTTATCCTGAGAAAGTTGAGTGTGTGATTTAATTTGAGAAAACGATAACAAGTAATGAACTCATTTCAGACAGCAGGCCAAGGATGATCAAGGTCTTTCTATTTTCTGTTTTATTTACTTCACAGTACAGGATATTATTTCAACACAGAGAGAGTTTGCCAGGGTTGACTTTGGCCTCTTATTGTCTCCATCACATGTACTTCAAGCTTTAGAAAACATTTCAGCTGTTGAAAATATCACTTTAACCTTCTTATCTCCCTACTTTTACAAAAGACATTAACATATGCTCCAGAACTAGTGCTGGAGATGGAGTGTCTCCACAGTACTGCACTCCACTGCCTCCGTGCTTCAGCTCCCAAGCTGTGCCATATAGGAAGGCTTGGAGGAACAAGCACTAACTTTGAAGTCATGACTTTGCAATGCTCTCTCCGTGACACAGATAATGGGTCCCATGCCTCAATTTAGTCTTCAGCAACACATAACAAAATAATGAATAAATTCATAAAATATGTAGTTGGAGGCATTGGAAATGTCTCTTTTGTATTTTATATCATTTTAGAGTTAAAACTTGTGAGACTTTCTGACTTGGCATGGGCTCTGATTTATCTTTTACTCTTATATTTCCTCAAAAGATTAATGAGTTATAAATGAACCTATACCTGCTTTCTTCTTTGAATGTGGTTAAGAAATAGTATTGTGAACATTGTATTCAGCTACATTTCACTACTTTGCTGACTGGCAGTCAAAGTAACAATTTAGTTTCTGTATACCTGTATTTGCAATATATACCTTTTCACAAATAAGTGCTTCTTTTGTAAGAGCTGGGAATTTTCATTGATAAATCTAAACATGGCTTTTCTTTATTAACCTATACTTATAAGGGATGATAAAAGTAGTTCTTTTCCAATGAAGTATGACTTAGAATATTTGAAAATAATAAAATTTCTGCATTTCTTACTCTCTACCTCTATAATGACTTGAAAGTGAGGGGAAAAATCTTAGAAATAAAATTTGGAGAATAAACTGCTTTCAGAACTCACAGATTATTAAATGAAAATCCCAGTGCCAAGTGCTCTATATATCCTTAATAACTGATGAAAATGGGGTTCTCTGTGGTCCCCCAAATTATACAGACATTGTCACTGCTGGCTACCCACCAGAACTAGATGGCAAGACCTTATCTCTGAAGACATCAAATGTTCTGATGAGAGGACATGAAGAAATTAATGTAGAACTGGACTGAAATTTTCCTACCTACTAGACAGCTCTAATTACACTGTAGGAGAAATGCACCATCAATGGTCTTACTTAGCCACAGAGCCTGTGTGCAGCAATAACAACCAGTCACACAAGATGTTCCTACTGGAGCAAAAGCACCTTCACAGCTAAGGAGGTATAA
>NC_034613.1:73696031-73702200 GCF_900095145.1 Mus pahari | reverse complement strand
TCCATTGTGTAAATGTACCACATTTTCTGTATCCATTCCTCTGTTGAGGGACATCGCGGTTCTTTCCAGCTTCTGGCTATTATAAATAAGGCTGCTATGAACATAGTGGAGCATGTGTCCTTATTAACAGTTGGAACATCTTCTGGATATATGGGTTCTGGGCCCTTCTACATCTGGTACTGTAAGCCTGGTCAAAAGTCCATGGCTAAGAAGGTCATGGGCCCTGCACTAGAAGCTGCTTTTTTATTTTTATTTTTTATTTTTTGGTAAATGGACATAATGTGTTCATCAAATTGCCTTCTAAATAATTGTATTCTTTTTTCATTTAAAATTTATATTTATATTTAAAATGATTTCTGTAATAATTTAGTGTGATAAAGGATGTTCCAATTTATATGTTTCTAGTGGCATTTTTGATTCTTCATTTAAAAATAATTGTGTTCCCGAAGTGGATGCTCACAGCCAGCTATTGGATGGGACACAGGGTCCCCAATGGAGGAGCTAGAGAAAGTACCCAAGGAACTGAAGGGGGGTGCAACCCTGTAGGTGGAACAACAATATGAACTAACCAGTACCCCCTGAGCATGTGTCTCTAGCTGCATATGTAGCAAAAGATGGCCTAATCAGCCATCACTGGGAATAGCGGCCCCTTGGTCTTGCAAACTGTATATGACCCAGCACAAGGGAAGGCCTGGGCCAAGTAGTGGGAGTGGGTGGGTAGGGGAGCAGGGGCGGGGGGTATAGGAAATTTTCAGGATAGCATTTGAAATGTAAATAAAGAAAATTTAAAAAAAATGTATTCATGTCCATTGAATAAGGATGCTGTCAGCTTTGGTTAGAAACCTGCCTTTTGGAGAGGATTACTGAAGAGGTTCATAACTAACCAAAGTGCTGGGAGTAAGTGATGGCTGAATCCCCTGCTACAAATGGAATATCTATATGATCTCATCCAAAGTCCAGGGAAAAATTATAGAAGACGGGATATAAAGATCGTAGGATCTGGGTCTCCTTCTCTGCTGGCTTAATCCTGCATGTCTTTTAGTTGCTTTCTCACCAGTCTTGATCTGATTGTAATGGAAGAAGAAATCATGGCACTCTACATTGACAAAAGACATATGCAAAAGCTGGCTTTGCTGGTGACCATGCCCACAGAACCATCTTTCCTTCCAATGTTGGTGCCCTGACACCAGGGGCAGCCCATCAGCAGCAAAGTGTAATTCCGCTGTCCAGAGGCACTCTTTTAATCTTCTTTCCTAGGCATGGAGTCCTGTGGCATCCATGAAACCACCTTCAACTGCATCATAAAGTATGATGTGGACACCTTCAAGGACCTTTATGTCAATACAGTTCTGTCTGGTGGTACCACCATGTATCAAGGCATTGCTGATAGGATGCAAAAGGAGATCACAACCCTAGTACCCAGCACAATGAGGATTAAGATCATTCCTCCCTCCCCCACCCTCCATCCCAGAGCACAACTACTTGGTCTGTATTGGTGGCTCCATCCTGGGCTCACTATCTACCCTCCAACCTATGTGTAGTATGCAGGAGTATGAGGAGTTGGACCCCTCCATCATCCACCACAGATGTTTCTAGCTGGACTGACTACACGCCAGAAATCAGCTGCATGAGCTGATTCTGAAGTATCAATTTGCCCTGGTATATACCTCATGCTAGCCTCATGAAACTGGAATAAATCTTTGAAAAGAAATTTGTTCTTGAAGTTTGTATCTAATATTTTCACTATATCATAGAATGTATTGCTGATTTTTTGACCTTACATTCAAGTTAACTGTTCCCTAAGTATATCTTTAATATCCTGTGCATGTCTTAAATCAGTCTTTAGTGCATATGGCTTAGTCACTTGGTCTGAGGAAATCACACTGTGGAAGAGAAATCCCTAGCCTGGTAGAGCTGTGTGAGCACCATACAGTGATCTGTGCAGGGTATTAACCCATAGCTGACTTCCGTGAGTTCTCAAGGCTGGCAAGGGTTCCTGAAGCAGTTACCACTTCTTTCTTGCCATTCTAACAGGGTGGGAAATTCCAAGCCTTAGGACCCAGTTTCTGTTCTGTTCCCCCCCCCCGTCTTGACCACCATGGGTTGTTACTTGTCCTGAGTTGGGGATGTTTGCATCGACACCTGCGTATGTATTCATCCTTTTAATTTATATAAGTTTTTTGCTACTTAATTCTTTAAGAAATAACAAATTTTGGTTTTCTATGGTTCCATGAGAACACTAGGCCTCAGAACATGCCAGTGTATTAAAAAATAATAATGAAAGTGCTGCAGAAAAAAAATAATTCAAGAATCAGAAGGGCAATGTACTGGTTTGAATGAAAAATGTCCTCTAAAGACTCAAGCATTTGAACATTTGGTCTCCAGGTTGATGTCACTTTGCAGGGTAGTTATAAGAAAGTATAGCCTTGATAGAAAAGAGCACATCACTGCCAACAGGCTTTGAGGGTATACAGCCTCACCCTACTTCCAGTTTGATTTCTCTGATGCTTGCATTTCAAGATATAGGCTTTCAGCTTCCTGTTCCTACTACCATGTCTGATGCTTGATTCTGTGCAAGTCATGGTATTTTATCAACGGTAAAATAACTAGTATAGAGGGACTTGGAGAAAACTAACTTCCAGACATGACATTGCCATTGTACCCAAGAAATCATAGTTATACTTAGATGGGGCTATCAACATCATGTCATAGAAGAGAGAAGAGGCTTTAATCACTCTCTGAGGACTTAAAGGAAGGGTAATTCTTTTCTTCAATGGGATGGCCACTAGTATGGTGTTCCTGCTTCTGCAAACAATACCTCATGCATGCTACTATAATTAATATTGTTGACCTGCCTCAGATAGGGAGAGGGTCCTGAGGAAGAGGTGTCTGGGAGAGGCAAAAGAACTGACTTTGAAGTCCATGATTGGTGCAAGTTGACAGCTCTGTGTTCTGCTGGAAATAGCTGTCTGCTTGAGATAGCTCTCTGCTCAAGATAGCTCTCTCTTACAGACCAAAGTTTTATTTTGCATAAGCTATTTCCTTAGGAATTACATATCAATTCAATCATTTGCCATTTATGAGAGGTTCCTTTTTGATTACCCCATGAATCAGCATTTTATGGCCTTAAATTCTGAAAACAGAGCCACTTGAAGCTGCCAAGTTCTGCTGCTTTCTGGGGTTGGAACATAGCCCCATTGTTATATTACATTATCAGTAGCATTCTGTTTCTATCTGTTTTCCAACTGCTTCACTGCCTGACCTTGGCTGTCCTGGAACTTGCTCTGTAGACAGACCTTGAACACAGAGCTCTTCATGCTTCTGCCTCTTGAATGCTGGGATTCAAGGCATATACTCCCATGCCTGAACTTAATCTTTTCTTCAGCTAGAACTTGCTCTGTCCCGGGCTAACCTTGAACTCAGAAATCAGCTTGTTTTTATCCCCTGGGACTGAAGGTATATATCACCATCTCTGGGGCTTTTCCTGGCCATCATTCTTCAAGATCTGGATCAAAAACCTATGTCTTCCAGCCTCAAGATCTAGATCACATGTGTGCTCTCCATTTCTGGATTATAGTTCATTCCAAATTAAAGTCCAGACTATTTCTTATTCAACAGCAAGCACAAACAATAAGCTTAGCTGGGTGGGATCTTGTCCTAAGAACACCACTCCTTAAATGTCTTTATCTCCTTCCTTAATATCTTTCTGACAAATCTGGTTCATTAGTGCAGCTGCTTCTGTTCTTTGGGGGCCTGAACCTAAGTTTTTCTTCAGCTAGAACTTGCTCTGTCCCAGGATACCCTTGAACTCAGAATTCTGCTTGTCTTTGTCTCTTAGGATTGAAGGAGACAACAAAGCTTGAAGCCCTTCATACAATTCATATTGCATCCTTATACTTTGCATAGTTGAGAAATTCTATAAAGGACAGTTCTGACATTGATTTAATATAGTCTTGAAATCATGTATTTGGAGTTCTTTCCCACAGCCTTAAGGGATGTCCTGGAGAGTTACAGCATTATCATTTTGCTGAGGAATGCCAGACACACACTCACTTCTTGAGTTGTGCTGTTTCCAATTATCGTGATGTCATTAAACTTGGCCAGGAGAACATTCCCCGAAGGAGGAAGATATAATATATATATATATATATATATATATATATATATATATATATATATATATATCAACTCTAGGGGCTGGAACCATGTCACACCATCCCTTCCACAGCCATGATGAATGTGCCATAACATAAAGCTCATTGTAAGTAAATGAAACTCTTTGGATCATTAAAAAAAATGTAAAAGTGTTTTATAACAATTTCCTCCAAGTTAAAACAGTTCCATCCTGGAGAGGAGGAGATATACAGAAACAAAGTATGGAGCAGAGATGGAAGTAAGGCAATCCAGATACTGCCCCACCTGGGGATACATCCTATAGACAGTCACCAAACACAGACACTATTGTGGATGCCAAGAAGTGCATGCTGACAGGAGCCTGATATAGCTGTCTCCTGAGAGGCTCTAACAGAGCCTGACAAATACAGAGGTGGATGCTCACAGCCATCCATTGGACTGAGCACAGGATCCCCAATGGAAGAGCTCGAGAAAGGACCCAAGGAGCTGAAGTGGCTTGCAACCCCATAGAAAGAACAACAATATCAACCAAACAGACCTCCCAGAGCTCCCAGGGACTAAGCCAACAAACAAAGAGTACACATGGAGGAATACATGGCTCCAGCTACATGTAGAGCAGAAGATGGCTCTTTCCCACAGCCTTAAGGGATGTCAGGCATCATTGGGAGGGGAGGTCCTTGGTCCTATGAAGGCTCAATGCCCTAGTATAGAGGAACAGGACAGGGAAGAGGGAGTAGGCGGGTTGGTAGGCAGGGGTGGGGGATAGGGGATTTCCAGAGGGGAAACCAGGAAAGGGGATAACATTTGAAATGTAAATTTAAGAAGTATCTAATAAAAATAAAAATAAGGTTCTTGCTCTTTTGCCTTCTTGCCCGGTGGGACTAAGCAACTGCTAGATCGTTGGACTTCCATTCACAGCTACTACTGAACCATTGTTGGGAATTGGACTGCAGACTCAGAGGCAGCTGAGCTCTCCAGAGAACTCTCCACACCACAGGTCCTCAGGATCACAGTGAGTGGAACACAATCAACTCCAGAGAATCCAGCAGGGGCTTGTGCCAGCAGGGACAGGGACAGAGGAACACTGCCCGCCCAGAGGTGGGACCATTCCTGCCATCTCTCTTCTGAACCCCAGCGGAGGCAGCTGAGCACTCGGGAGGATTCTCCACACCATAGGTCCTTGAGATCACAAGTCTTCTGGATCAGGCAGGGAGAGTCGGCCTACAGGGAGGGCTCTGACCCCAGGACTCAGAAGGAGGATCAGAGCTCCAGACTTCTGGACACCTGCCTTGCAAGAGGAGAGCTTGCCTGCAGAGAGTGCTCTGACCAAGGGGACAAAGGGGAGAGATGGATTCCCAGGATTGCTGACAGGGGCTAACAGAATCACAGGAGAATCAAATTCCAGTCAGAGACAGCTTGAAAATTAACACCAGAGATTTCCAGATGGCAAAGGCAAACTTAAGAATCTTACTAACAGAAACCAAGAACACAGGGCAACATCAGAACCCAGTACGCCCACCACAGCGAGTCCTGAATGCCCCAACACACCCGAAAAGCAAGATGTGGATTTAAAATCATATCTCATGATGGTGGTAGAATATTTGAAGAAGGACATTAATAACTCACTCAAAGAAATACAGGAGAACAATGCTAAACAAGTAGAAGCCTTTAAAGAGGAAGCACAAAAATCCCTCAAGGAATTACAGGAGACCACTGCTAAACAGGAAGAAGTCCTTAAAGAACTACAAACACTACTAAACAGGTAGAAGAAACACAAAATACCCTTAAAGAATTACAGAAAACACAACCAAACAGGGGATGGAATTGCACAAAACCATTAAGGATCTGCAAAAGGAAGTAGAAACAATTAGAAAAACCCAAAGGGAGACAACTATGGAGATAGAAACCCTGGGAAAGAAATCAGGAGCCATAGATGTGAGCATCAGCAACAGAATACAAGAGATGGAAGAGAGAATCTCAGGTACAGAAGATTCCATAGGGAACATGGACACAACAATCAAAGAAAATGTAAAAT
>NC_034613.1:73682671-73693971 GCF_900095145.1 Mus pahari | reverse complement strand
AATTAAAGACTTTTTAGAGTTTAATGAAAATGAAGCCACAACATTCCCAAACTTATGGGACACAATGAAAGCAGTCCTAAGAGGAAAACTCATAGCACTGAGTGCTGCCAAAAAGAAACTAGAGAGAGAATACACTAGCAGTCTGACAGCACACCTAGAAGCTCTAGAAGGAAAGGAAGCAAATTCACCCAAGTAGAAGGCAGGAAATAATCAAACATAGGGCTGAAATCAACCTCTGTTGTTACCTCTGCTGGGATATGCTTTAATCATGAAGTTGCCTTTGAATTATCTATGTTCCTATAAGTAACTTCTCATTCATATTTCTCTAAGTCATCCCAATAAAGTCATTATCTTCCCAGGAAAAGTGTCAGGCAACAGAAAGTAGAAGGAGGTGAAAGTAGAAAGGGGGCTAGGGATTGGCAAGAAGGAGATCAATAGGAGTAGGAAGGCAAGAAAAATTAATGAAATGAATATGATCAAAACACATTATATACATAAATAAAAATGTCATAATGTGAGCCATTATGTATGGCACACTGCTAAAGCAAATATGATGAAATATAATAAAAAGTAAAGATAAAAATAAAATGTGGAGAAGATAAAAATTATTGCTTTTGCATATATTGTGGTTGTATAGTTTCCATTCAACAAGATTATTAGAGGAAAATTGAAACAAACATCAGATTATAAAAATAATTCTATTTTATCCTTTTAATAACAATCCATATATACATGGGAAATATTCCAATGATTACCTGACAACTATATAAATTCATTTTTATTAGTTTTGAATGTTTTCAATTTAAAAACATGTTTTTATGTGTTGTCCCAGTCAATGTTTTAACCTAGATATCTGTGAATGTTTTGGATAAATTCAATATCCTAAGTATCTCTGCCACTGATCTTTTCTAGTACCTAAAATTTCTACCAATTTGAAATTTTATATAAAACTATTGAATTATTACTATTACTATTACTATTATTATTAACTAGTCTATTTAAGGTACATAGTTCTTATTTATTCAACAGTTCTAGTATAAATTATTTTAAAAATTAGGCATTTTGGGGGTTATTGATCTTAGTGAATCATAGTCTTGGACTTCAGCATTATAATTGATACCAAGATAATTTAAGCCTTAGTTCTATATTCCCAACTAAAGGAAAGTTTCAGTTTCATGATAATCAGTGTTCTTGGGATTAAGTATGGTCTACGTATAATCAAAAAGTTATCCTTAATAATTATTTGTTCAGGAAGTATTATTATTAGTGATAATTAGCTACATTTTTTCATTATTTCTGTTTTTAAATTCAATATAACGAATAAAATTGGAAATATGTCATCTGAATATGTATATAACTATCAAACAACTGTATGTACTATATTCAACAATTACCCACTCACTACCTGAAGGAGGGTGATTAGTAAGCCCTTGAAAGTTGCTTTTGTTCAAAGTCCAACTCTAAGTACTATTTATAAGCTATGTGTTCAAATTAATATAATATATTATGTGGTATTTCAATATTAAATATTGGTTCAATTTAGCTCGATGACACAAGATGTAAAACTTTTAAAATTTAATCATAGTATAAAAGTCTAAATTGGATTTGAAATTTTGTTTCATTGTTTTATTTTATTTTGTTTAGCTACTAAAGTTTCTTCCTGACCTGTAATCAAGGAACAGAGTGGCATGTCAACAGTTAATTTGAATGTTAACAGAAGACAGTTTATTGTTAGTCCCTTAGACACAAAATATAATTTGATTTTTAGCCATATTAAGAATAAGAATATGCTAAATGGTAATGTAATTGAGAAAAAGAACAGAAGGTCACCCTCTATCATTTAAATTAAATGCAAATGTGTTCAAGTCAATGGGATAAATGCCCATTCAACTTTCCTTCTCTATGATTCTAGCAATTAAGGAAAAGCCATATAAAAAGGAATTCAAGACAACTCATTCCATGTTTCCTCTCTATTTTCTAGCTCAGTTAGCACATTGCTGAGTTGTGCCTCATAGCGAAAAGATAAATACATAGTTGAATGGCTTACACTGACTTAAGAAAAGTCAATTTCGTGATTTCACTTAGTGTGAAGACATTCAATTGTTAGTACTTTTGTCAAAAGTGGAATCTAAAGAGTTTCAGCAGCTCCTGTTTCCACATTGCAGTTCTGTAGCTAACGACTAATTACCATGGATTTGTTTTTAAATTTGGGATTTTTTTTAACCTAAAAAGGAAATTTTTCACCTGAAAAGTAATTTAACATAATAGCAATGCTCTAAAATGAATGATAAGCAATTAGAGAAAAGTAAAAAAAAATCCAAAAAGAGTAAATATTTTATAAAGTTGTATGCACTACTTTCACAATTTATTTCAAATGGCACTGAATGTTTATACTGCAAATCAGTCATATGAACTAGAATGGTGGGATGTAAGCCCCCCAATTCAAATATAAGGTAGAAACTACCAGGACACCAAATACACCCCTCTCAATAGAGGAGAAGGGAAATGCCTAACTGAAATATTCTAGTCAAACCATCTTCCTATTTGGAGCTGTTTCTCTTTATCCTTGGTTGCTCTGCTCTCAAGCCAAGCTTATTCTATGTATTTGCATGCATGTAGTGCATTCACATGAGCCTCTCTGTCTCTGTCTCTGTCTGTCTGTCCGTCATTCTCTCTGTCTCTCTCTGTTTGTGTGTCCACACACTCTCATCTGTGCCATTCATAGCTCCTGGATTCATTTCTTTTGTTGTAAATGCTACAAAACCCTTGAGAAAAGCAGCATATAGATGGATTTCTTCTGGCTCAGAGTTTGACAGTGCAGTTCATTGTGGTAGGAAATGCTTGGCCATGAAAGGAGCCCTAGCTTTGCTGTAAGTTCAAAGCTCTTCTAAGTTTCAAGGCAATCTCTTAACTGTAAGCTACCAGTACGTTTTTAGAAAAAAAAAATCAAGTTACATACTTCCAATGTGCCACAATATAATGGCATAGAGTAAATATTCCCATTTTTTAATTGGGCTATTTGGTTTTTTGGAGGATAACTTCTTGAATTCTTGTTTTTTTAACTTTTTCAAATTAGCTATTTTATGTATTTACATTTCAAATGTCATTCACTTCCTTGGTTTTCCCTGTCCCATCCCCCCTCTTCCTGCTTCTATGAGGGTGTCCCCTCACCCACCCACCCACTTCTGCCTCCCTGCTCTGGCATTCCCCTACACTGGGTCATTGAGCCTTCCCAGGACCAAGAGCTTCTCCTCCCATTGATGCCAGATATGGCCATCCTATGCTACACATGTGGCTGAAGCTATGGATCTCTCCATGTGTACTCTTTGGTTGGTGATTTAATCCCAGGGAGCTCTGGGTGGGGCGGGGGGTGGGGGGGTCTGGTTGGTTGATATTGTTGTTCTTCCTTTGGGGTTGTAAACCCCTTCAGCTCCTTCAGTCCTTTCTCTAACTCCTCCATTCGGGATCCCATGCTCAGTCCAATGGATGGCTGTGAGCATCCACCTCTATGTTTGTCAGGCTCTGTTAGAGCCTCTCAGGAGACAGCTATATCAGGCTCTGGAATTCGTTATATTTTGGACATTAGCCCTCTTTCGGATGTGGGGTTAGTGAAAAAATTTTTCCAATCTGTAGGTTGCCCATTTGTCCAATTGATGGTGCCTTACCGAAACTTTTCAGCTTCAGTGAGGTCCCATGGGGAGCTGTTTTCAATGTTTATTTTTTAAGCACCATTTTCAGTTCTGGCTTTCTACATTCACATTTGTGTGAATTTACATTTGCACAAGTTGAAGCCTCTAATGAGTAGCTTATTGACCTCAGAATGTCCTTCCTATTGTCCTTATGCAAAGTGAAGTTCCTTAATTGTGCTAATCTCTTTAACACCTCACACTTTGCATGCCTGAAAACTTAACCCTCTCCTTTTCTCTGGAAATTGTTCATCAAGTTTTTGTATGGCTGACTTGTCCTTTCCCCCTACAAACCTGGATAAGATCACTAAGCAGCAATCACAGAATAGCTTGGGGCTATATTGTCTTGACAGATCCTCTGCAGTTTAACTTAATTCGTTCCATTGAAATTTGCCTGACTTGAATTTTTGGGGAGACAGACAGCATGCAGATTCATTTCCAGAAGGCCACAAATGGCCTCTATCCAAATTTTCTTTAGGGGGGAATTCTCTTAAGAGTACCTGTTCCTCTCTAAGACTTCCTGCTCTTCCAAATGCCTATTGCAAAGGCCTAGAGAGATGGCTCAATGGTTAAGAGCACTGACTTCTCTTCCAGAGGTCCTGAGTTCAATTCCTAGCAACCACATGGTGGTTCACAATCATCTGTAATGGGATCCAATGCCCTCTTCTGGTGTGGCTAAGGACAGCTACAGTTTACTCACAAACACAAAATAAATAAAACCTTTTAAAAAATTAAATGACTAACACACACAGCAAATTTATATAGTTAAAAAAAAAAAAGCTCTGTTTAGAGCAACCTAAAACTTCTTTATTTCTTAGTTTCAAAGGTCTCTGCATTTGTCCTATGAGCTAGTTTTAAAGGCGTACACACCACGCAATCAGGTTTATCACAGCAACAATATTGTTACTCAGTATCAATGCTTGCGGTAGTTACTTTTCTTATTGCTATAACAAAACATCTGACAAAAGAAGGCTTTTAATTAGCTCACAGTAAGAAGGTTATACAGTAAGACCATTATACTGGGGAAGAAATGGGTAGTGAGGATGGCTCTAGCTGTGGTGGCAGAGGCATGAGGCAGTATGGCAGCTGGTAGACGGGAAGCAGAGTGTGGTGATTGATGATGCTCAGCTCCTTTCACCTCTTTTTCTTCTTCTTCAGTCCAGGACCCTAGCCCATGGCATAGGGGCACCCACATCCTGGATGAGTTTTCTCTTCTCACTTAAGCCACTCTGGAGCATAGCCTCACACAAATGTGTATGGGTGTGTCTTCTAGGTTATTCCTAATCTAATCAAATTGGCAATGAAGATTAAACACCAGTGCTTTTGAAACTAATAGACTATACTGCTCCATCAGAATATGAGACACAGATTATACAGAGTTGTAGGCTTTGAAAACAGGAAAGAGACAAGTAGCTATCCAAATGATCTACCCTGGCACTACAGAATCATACTTTTCCAACCACTTTTGTTTCTGTCTCATACTAAAATGCACGATAATGAACCTATGTAGTGGGTTATAATTCAAACCAAATTAGTAAAAAACTTATGTTTATTTTATTACTTGTAATGGATTCAGATATTTCCTTTTTTCCATTTTGTTAAATCTTTGTTAAGAATCCTTTGAATTTAGGCAGAGGCAGGCAGATTTCTGAGTTCGAAGCCAGCCTGGTCTACAAAGTGAGTTCCAGGACAGCCAGAGCTATACAAAACAAAACAAAACAAAACAAAACAAAACAAAACAAAACAACAACAAAAAGAATCCTTTGAATTGATATACTAACCATTAATTAATTGAAATTTTCTCTAAGTCATTGATAATCAAAGAATTCTCATAACACAAACAGCAGCACCATCTTGAAATTGCTTAGAAAAGACTTGCAGAAGATTCAGGCCTACAATATTTACATTCATTTTCACACTTTTGTGGGGGGGGCATCCAGAACCTTCAGTATTGACACATATTGTTCCATATAATCTCAAGATTAACCAAATAGACTTTCTTGTCAACTTTCATTAGTGAATGCTTTCTCTCTTCCAATGTGAGACATTTGATTTTTAAGGAATTGTGCTACAAGCATATGCTTCTGTGAAAAGCATCAACCAGAGATTTAACACACAGAGAAGGATCGTTTCTCAAATAAGAAATCTCTTCCGTCCCTTTCCCATACATGCTATACCCAATGGCTTGTGGTGTACTGATCTGGTAAAATCTTTGCATGAGTTAATCTCTCTACTAAAAGCTGAGGCATTTTTGTGACTCCTCATAATTTCTGTTACTCACTTTATATCTAAGCAATCAATAGTTCTGACAAATTTAACATTTAAGTATTTATCCAATTGACAGTTTCTCAAACTAGCATTCAAAGATTTACCTGGAGCTGGATAACTATTCCCATTATTCATTTGAAATTGTGCTCCCTCTATGTGAACTCTTGAATTGGAGATAGGCTAGATTCATGTATTTCTCTCCCTTGAGACTCCACTGGTTGAAGATGAGCTATATTAAAAGAAAAGTGTGAGTATAAACATATTTCCCGTATAATTTTTTGACATTTGGAATGACTTGTATTCTTAAGAACAAGAAGAGGACCTGGTGTTCAAGGGGATATAGCTGGGCTGATAAGATAAAGTCGTGAGAATTGTTTTCTATACTTGGAAAGTGTCTGGGATCTATGCTGAGGAGTGAAGGAGTTGTTAGGCCAGCTCTGTGATCTAATTCCCCAGAGATGAAGTTTCCTTCTTAAAATCAGTTCTTGGCATTACTTATTACTTTGCTGCCACTGGGTCAAGGAAAAGTATCTTAATTTTCTATGTCTAACAGTCTAAGGCATGAGGCTGTCAGAGTGGGCTGAAAAATTGAAAAGAGAAAATATTCTCTCTTCTCTGCCTTTGTAAACTTACACTGGCAATGCAATATGATGATCAGAGTGAATCTTGGCATTACTGGTGGACTGCCTCTGTACTCTAAGCATAAACTCTTTCTCCCCA
This sequence comes from Mus pahari, assembly GCF_900095145.1. Lineage (NCBI taxonomy): Eukaryota > Metazoa > Chordata > Mammalia > Rodentia > Muridae > Mus > Mus pahari. The sequence goes on along the minus strand of NC_034613.1, from coordinate 73,687,297 downwards.
GTAAGAAATATTTCAATTTAATTAATTAATTTATTATTTTTGCTTTGTATCTAACAACTGACTGTGGTCAAAAATACTGAGGGCACAAATAAACTCCTGGGATGCTGTAAGAAAGCTAACTGAGCAAGTCAGGAGGGAGCAATCCAGTAAACACTGCATACAAGCAGTATGCAATGTAATTAGTAGTGTACTTTATTCCCAGGTGGCCTTTTCATCAATTCCTGCCTTGACTTCCCTGGATGACAAAAGACAATTTATAAAATAAAATAAACCCTCTTCTCCAAAGGTCACTTTTGGATATGGTGTTTTATCACAACAGCAAGCCTAACTATGACACTGAATAACTTTTGTTGGTATACAACATTTCATTTGCCTGTTCATCAGGGTGGACATTTTAATTATCTCTACCTTTGACTATTGCAAATAATATCGTGGTAGGAAAATGTTTTACAAGGTTTCGTTATAGATACATAGTTTGTTTTTAAGGTTGGAACTGATAGGCTGCATGGCAATGCTATGCTGTTGGAGGACTTTCCCACTGCTATCAAAAGTAGCTACACGATTTTTGCACCCCTGCTAGCAATGTACTGAGGTTGGCTTTCTCACTATACCCTCATCAACAGTTGTTGCTATTGACCTGTTCTATTATAGTCATCTTATTGTGTGTGAAGTGGTAGCTCACAGTGTGGATTTGCACTTATAAGAATAAGCATTCAAGAAGTGACTACATTGCACATATGTGAAAAATGAATATATTCAATTAATCCCTAAGAAAGCTGTTAAATTTTCAAAGACTCTGACTCATCCTCAGTCATTATGAGAAGAAATTCCATTTCATAAGAAAATCTCTGGATTGTGGGTTGAGAAATCATCATTATTTTACATGGTTAAATCCGCAGTCAGTCACAGACTTAGCCCTAGTCACTGATAATATTTTTATTAAGGATGAAGGTGGTAAGTATTTGGGAGAGATTACTTGTGCATTCATTTGACAAATTGAACAGGTTGCTTATCTTCTAAGAGACTTTTTTCTATAAAATAAGGTTACCACTAAAATGTAATGTAAAGCAGGATCAGGACTGAATAATAGATTCTCCATGCAAATGGTGATACCTAATTCATGGGATGTTTTTCTCTATTATAATAATTTTTAAAATATTCTCTCTGAATATGAAGGAATCATTAAACATTTGGATTAGCTATTCTCTAACTCCACAAAAGAAGGAAAATATCTACGAAACATACTAGAAACTTAAATTAGCTATTAGAAAAAACAGACTCTGAAATACTCTGTTAAAAGTAATATATCATTCTCAAAATTCGACACCCTCATCTGCCCAGAAGTCTTTAATGGCTGAGAAGATATGCAGCATTCTGACAAGTTAGCTACCATTCTACTAAAGGGTGGAATTGGCATCAGTTTCTTTCAACGTAATAATTCTTTGTTTGTTGTAAACTGAAGGTCTTTGAATTCCTTGGTAACCTAGAAAATATAACTCTTTGGCCTTGGATTCCTTAGCCTTACTTTTAGAAATGATGCGGTACAAAACTACACAGGCCAACCTTGTTCCCCGTACTGTTTGTGTTTGCTGCTCTTTAATCTTGTCTGATATGGAAAGCCAGTTCTCTAATGCTGTCTTTTGTTTACAGAGGGTCTCTAGGCATGGATCTCCCTTGCCCCCCAATTCCTGATGGAATTCCTTATCTCTTGATCCTCTATCCAAATTCATCTAACCCCACTTTAGTATTGAGACAGAGTTTTGCTATATATTTCCTCACTGGCCTGAAACTGTGTAAAGCAGACTGGCCTGGAACTTATGAACTTACGTCTCCGCCTCCCAAGTGAAGGATGGATTGCAGGCACACACTACCATGCTGGCATGAAAGATATTTCTGTAGATACTAGACAAGTGTTTTCAATCACCATATTTACTAGGTGCCTCACACTGTGCTGGGCACAGCAATGATCATAAACAAAAACTTGGACCTTCAGTATAGTGGAAGTCCATAAAAGTGACAGTAGATAGAAAAGGTCATAAGGCTAGCAAGACCCTTATGAAACTAAAAATCAGAGAAAAACTTAAGCCAGTTGTGATAACACGTGACTTAATCCCAGCACTTGGTTAGTCTGAGGTAAGTGTGTCTATGAGTTTGAGGCCATTCTGGTCTATAAAGTGAGTTCTAGGACAGCCATGGTGAGTGCCTGTCTCAGAAAATCAAACAACCAAATAAAGATGAATACCTGGTGCATAATGTATTATATGCACATTAGTTAATGAATTTTATCCCAAAAGAATGGCTGTACCTAGGAATATGAAGAAACACCAAGACAACATATCCTAACATGATTTAGAGAGTAAAATATAGGAAAAACATCTATGTAGAGGAAATAAATTTAGGATACATGAAAAAGAGCATGACTTATCTCAGAATACCCAAGATGTTTGATATGGCTAGAATACAGGAACAAAGATTAAGATTGTGAGAAGCCTATAGTCAACTACTACTAGATTGTATTGATGACCTTGATTTTCTTGCACATTTTCCCAAGATCATTGGCAGTATAGTTTCACATAGGGTTGTTCCATGTAATTACACTTAAACAATTACTAGTTGTTAAAACTGAAATACAAATTTAATTTAGTGTTATGTAATTTTATCTACAAACCCTATTCTCACAATCATGTTTAGTTTGGTCATATATATTTGGACAGTGAGTCTCTAGCAAACTTAATATATAAATTTAAAATTTTGAGGATTTCATACATGCAAACTATATTCACATAATTTCTACCTTCCTATGTCCTTCAATTCCTCCTGTGCACTCTCCTCCCACTCCCTGTCTAATTCTTGCCCTCTTATTTAAAAATAGTGCTATATAAGTGTACATATGCATGTATATAAAATATTACCTTCTGAGTTCGTTTAGTATTACGTGTGTGTGTGTGTGTGTGTGTGTGTGTATTTGTGTGTGTGTGAGAGAGTGTTTAGGGATGACCACTGAGATTGAATAGCCCCATCAGGGGGCTTTCCCTGAAGAAGACTGTCTTTCCCTTCCTCAGCAGACATTAATTGCCCATAGCTCTTTATCTAGGAGTGGTGCCTTGTGATTCCTTCCATTCACACTGGCTTGTCAACTTAAGTGATCATTGTGCTGGTATTATTTAGATGATCACATCATTTAGATGCCATAGATGGAGCTTGACTGTCACATTAAAAAGGTATACAGTTTCTTACAGCAAATATCCTTGTCCTCTGGCTTACACTCATCCTTTCCTCTCTTTGTCAGTGGGCTTGGGGCACTCTGCTTTTATGTTTTTGTTTCCTTCTCTTGTCTTTTTTAATCTAGTTAAGATTTCAAGAAGTATGCTAAAAAGGACTGGATTCTTGTCTTACTCCTGATTTTAGTGAAAAGCTTTGAGGTTTTCTCCATTTAACATTAGTTTGGCTATCAGCTTATTGTACTTAGACTTTATTGTGTCAGGATATATTTTTTATATCTCTAATTTGTCCTGAGGGTTTTTACTTTTGTGAAAAGCTTTTTCTACATCTTCAGATAAGACTATGAGATTTCTGTGCTTAAATCTATTGATGTGATGGATCTTATTTTATTTTATGTTGAACAGTTCCTGCATCTCCTAAATGCAGCTGACTTCATTATGGTAGACAAGTTTTTGATATATTTTTTGCATCCAGTTTGCAAGTGTTTTTGAGAGTTTTTTATAACTATCTTTATCAGGGAGATTAGACACTAATTAACTGTTTTTTGTGATTATTATCTATATATAATCTATGTGTCGTAGATGTCAATGTAATACTGGCTTCAGGAAAAGAATTTGAAAGCATTTCTTCTTTTTTGTTTTGTGGAATTATTTGAGAATCATTGGTTTTAGTTCTTCTTTAAACATCTACAAAATTCTTTAGCAAAACCTTCTGAATTAGGCTTTTTTCCAGTAGAATTTAATTACTAATTCTTCAATCTCATTGCTTATGAGAGATATGTTTAAAATTTTGTTTCTACTTGGTTTAACATCAGGAAATCATATATATTTAGAAATTCATCCATTTCCTTAATGTTTTCTTGTTTAGGGGAGTATAGGCTTTTAAAACATTTATCTTTATAACCGTAGGGATATTGTTGATTACCTGTTGGAATGTCTGTCCTTTAGTCTCTGATGTTATTAATTTGGGCCCTTCTTTCTTTTGCTTACTATGTCTAAGGATTTATCAAAATTGTTAAATTTTACAAAGAAAGAATGTTTTTACTTTATGGATTTAAATCTATTTTCCATTTCACTGATTTATGCCCTCATTTTATTTTATTTATTTATTTATTGTCATTTTTTTTATTTACACTTCAAATGCTATCCCGAAAGTTCCCTATATCCCACCAACACCCTGCTCCCCTACCCACCCACTCCCACTACCTTGGCCCAGGCCTTCCCCTGTGCTGGGTCATATAAAATTTACAAGACCAAGGGGCTTCTCTTCCCAATGATGGCCGATTAGGCCATCTTCTGCTACATATGCAGCTAGAGACTCCAGCTCAGGAGGTACTGGTTAGTTCATATTATTGATGCACCTACAGGGTTGCAGCCCCCTACAACACCTTGGGTACTTTCTCTA
>NC_034613.1:73641278-73682660 GCF_900095145.1 Mus pahari | reverse complement strand
AAAAATGATTTTACATCAATGACCTTTTATGCCAAACAATTGCTGTGGGCACTTAATAACTATAACTACGATAAGCAGCTAGAATATGGTTACCAATGAGTACAATTGATAACAATTAGAAAAGTTTCTTTTGTTTTTTGCAAGGACTTTTGTTTTTTTAACCAATGTAATTGCATCTCTCAAGATAAAATAGAAAGGTTTAAATTAATTTGAAGCCTTATAAGATCTTAGCTCATTAACATCTCTTGGAAGCTTGAAAAAAAATAAACATTTTGAAGCAAATCAATTTTTTGTTGTAAAATCTTAAATATTACAATTTTATTTAGCATAACTAAAACCTTAAACATCAAAAGGATACGGTCTCTGAGAGCAGGATTACAGGTAAACCTTTGTATAGGTCGTAGCTAATACTTACCACGCTGAAAATTTAACTCTTAGCTTATTGTATTAAAGCAGAGACAATAAAAATTTATTTTTATATACTGTAAGCTGTATAAGCTATACTTAGAGGTAAAACTCATTAGTGATAACCAGTTTACCAGAAGCAAACCCTTAACAATTATCAAGTAAAAACAAACTCTTTAATAATTTTATATGAAGTAGGCAAGCCATTTTGTAATGCCTGATTGACCTCTTATAAATTTTGAATTAAATCTTTACTATTAGTAACACGTGGGCAGCCTCCCTGAAGGCAGGGGGTGTGGCCACGAGACCTTCTTTTGGCATGGTTTGTAAAACAAAAGAAAAGCCCGTGGTTTGTGAAACAAAGGAAAAGCCTGCCAAGGCCATTTTGAGCTTTATCCTCCCCATGTGGGAAGGCAAAGCCCAATTTTAAAACACCTTACATTACAAGGTTTGGCTGCCAAAGTATATCTATGAGTGTATGTCTTATTTTTAAGCCTACATATTTAGGAAGGAGTCACATTAAATATATCTCAATTAGAAGTTTTTTCAGAGGCCTAGATTTTTGGCCTGCTTAATGCCACGTGTTTAAATGACTCCAACCCTGAGTTAACCAACTTAAAGCTAACTGTTTGTAACCAAAGTTAAAACCTTTAAAGAACATCAATAACTTAATCCATGTAGAGCATTTTTATAACCTTAAAGCCAGTCAAAAACTCAAATGAAGCGGCTACATGAATTTTAAATTTAGACCACAGAACTTCACATTGTTTAGCTATAAAATTACAAATAAAGACCTTTGTCAAGTACTAAAAACACTAATCATGAGAAATCTCTAGGAAAAAAACGACCATCAGCTTTTTCTGATTTAAAATTTAGAGTTTAAAGACACTCTAAAAAGCAGTTTTTCGCAGGAGCCCTCCTGCTGTGTTTGATTCCTGGCTAAGCCACAAGCCTCCTTAGGGTCGCAGCAGCAAGACTGCGAAAGCAAACAAGAATTTAGCAAGCTCTAATATATTTAGACATGGAACACAGAACGGCCACTCATACAGACAACAAAACAAGAACGCACATGACTCAACACGTGGACAATTGGTGCACCAGACATAAACAATACACAGAAGGTATCAAACTTTTCCTGTAGGAGTCCAGAGCGACGTCTCTGGACTTTGGTCTGTCTCCAGGAGAATATTACAATACATTTACTCTCTAGGCCATGGCCAGGAAGAATTTAAAAAATTTTTTTTTTAAACCCAATTTCCTCACGCCTGAATGCAGGTCAATAGGACTGCGGACATAAACATGCCTGAAGGTCCCTATCCATCGTACACTGCCCTATGAGGGATGAGGTATCGGGTTAAGCACTTCATCTCTCAATTCATAATCATGCCTATACAAAGTACCTTTTTATCCCGGGATGCACTATACCATACTTATTACACGCGTGGAGCTCCATGGCAGTGTCTGATGTTTTTGCCATCTTCAGCCACGTTGGATGCCACTTGTGTGTTTCTGCGTGCGCACAAACACTTTGGACTGGGTTCGTACTGAAGAGCTTAAACATCCTGAAAGAGGATAGGCTGCGAAAGGAAAAATGAATGCCCTGTTGGTTTGCTGATCAGAGCATTTTTGTTTAATAATCGGACTTTCTTAAATACAAGGAAGGATTCCTAGCCTGCCCTTGAGTCCCTTTGAAACTGCCTCACGGTGGGATCATGAGCGGAGATGAGTATCTTGTAGGCGGGTCCGAGGATCATGGGCGGAGACAATGTTAGTAGTTGGTCCGAGCGATAGTGGACAGTGACGAAGTAGGGTGATCTGACGACGCTGCATTCTAGGAGATCTGGGGAGGTCTTCTCAGTAGAAATTCTGTGCGCCTGTAGGGGGCGCAATGTAATGTTTAGAGGGAGAGTGATTAGTGGAGGTGAGAGACCCCAACACTGGTCTTACTGAAAATGTTAGCTATGGTTTTGTCATGACATTCATTTCTGCCCATAATTTGTAATTTTAGAGTTTTCATAAAGTCACATAGATTCTATTTATTCCCTTTTTATACTTTTTGAATTGCAACTCCATAGGAAGAACAACAATATCAATCAACCAGACCTTTCAGAGCTCCCAGGGACTAAACCACTAACCAAGGAGTACACATAGTGGGACTCATGGCTTCAGCCGCATTTGTAGCAGAGGATGGCCTTGTCAATTATCAATGGGAGGAGAGGGCCTTGGTCCTGGAAAGGCTCGATGCCCCAGTGTAGGGGAATTCTAGTACATGGAGGTGGGAGTGGGTGGAGGGGAAACCCTCATAGAAGCAAGGGGAGGAGGAATGGGATAGGGGTTTTCCAGAGGGGAGACCTGGAAAGGGGATAACTTTTGTAATGTAAATAAAGAAGAATAAAAAAGAGAAATGTCATTGACACTAACTCAATGAACTAGTTCCTCTAACTTATCCTCAAACCCTATTATTCTGTCCTTCATATGACCCATTCTACTGGTGGTTTCTAGTTCCACTGAAGGATTTGCTTAGCTTACTGAACATTTCAGTTACAGTATCATTTCTGTTTCGTCTTTCTTTAACACTTTCATCTCTTTGTTTAATAATATTTTCATATCCTGAATTGACTTTCTTATCTCATTCTATTCCTTGTGTGTATTTTCTTGGAATTCATTCAGGATATTATTCATGTCCTGTTTAAATTTATCCATATATTTACTTGTTTTCTATCTTCAATTCTTGAACAGCTTTATAATCATTGTTTTGAATACTTTGGAATTTTAGCTAAGTCACTATCATCGACAGCCATCAATTTGAGATTGTTATTTTGAGGGGAGATATTTTGTCATTGCATTTCAAGATTTTCATTGAGGTTTTCCCACATGGAGTTAGCTTTTTAAGATGTCCTAGCAACTTGAGGGGTGTGTGGGGCGTGTGTGTGTATGTGTGTGTGTGTGTGTGTGTGTGTGTGTGTGTGTGTGTGTTGGTGCTTAATACACCTTCTGTTTTGTGAGTTTTTGCTGGGTTCTACACTGCATAACATTCAATTTAAAAGAGACTTGGTGCTGATTTGTGAATTGGTAAGGTTATCTAGGCTCCCCCAATGGAAGAGCTCCATGGAGTTAGGAAGGAGGCACTACCTCTGACCTCATAAACCAGAGTCTGTACAGTATACCTAGGGAGTCACAGGAAGAACAGCAGTTTCATGGGCTCTCTGGTCTTCAGAGTCAAAATTCACAAAGTGTTGTGGGAATGTGTGTTGAAGATGAGGACCCTGTAACCTCTAATTGCAGAGCTTTTGTGAGTTTAGATGATTGTGTCTAGGTACCATGTGGAGGAGGAGCACAGCCTTTAGATTTCCTCAGTAGTACATCTAGTAATTGGGATGTACAATAAAGCTTGGGAAAGGGACCATGCTTCTCTGGGTGTGCAGGAGTGAAGGAAGTTCTAGCAAGGCTTGGAAAGTCAGAATACTTGTCTGCCAAGCTGGAGTGAGCCTCAGTGTAGTACGTGGTGAAAGGATGCCCCGGGGGCAGGAGGCTGGGTACCTCTTATCTACCAGGGCCTGGTGCTCACAGGACTATGGCAGAAGTGTGCATCACAGATAACTGGTGCAGTGATTTCCTACCTGTCAGGGCCAGGTGCTGACAGGGTAAGTAAAGTGTCACTATAGCTATTTTCTTCACCTCGTGATGGTAATCCAAAGTCTTATTGGCCCCTAATCACAAATGTATACTCCATCTCTTAATCAAATTCAAATACTGACTTTCAATAGGCTAGCTTTGTGTCTTTACATAGCCCTTTGCTTGTCCCAGCTTTCCTCTCCTGTTTCTTTCTTTTAATAAGGTTTTTGGATTTTTAAAGGATTCATTTATTTAAATGACTAAGAGTCTTGCCTGCATATATGTATTTGTGCTATGTGCATGTCTGGTGCTCATAGAGGTCAGAAATGGGCATTAGGTCTTCTGAAGCAAGAGTTACTGGTGGCTGTAGGCCACACTGGGGCTTCTAAAAGCTGAACCCAGGTCCTCTGTAGGAGAAGAAAGTGCTCTTAGCTGTTACATTTTCTCTACAGCAACTCCCCTTCATTTCTTTTTTTTACATATATACATATATACATACATACATACACACACACACACACACACACACACACACATACATATGGGATTCATTAGATTGACTTACAGGATGTAGTCTGAAGAGTCTAAAAATGGTTGTCCCATACTGGTGAAACCTAATTTCTTATTAGTTCAGTCTGGAAGAGTCCTGGAGAGTTATTAGTCTTCAGTCTACACTGGAATCTCTAAGATGTCAGTTGTGATATTAATTAAGGGTTATTTGTGGACTCCTAGCAGCAGAAGAGATGAATTTGTGAATAGTGAAGGCAAACAGGTAAAATTGAAGTTTTTTCTGTCCATATCTTTTGATCAGGGCTGCCCACATTTAGGGTGGGTCTTCCTGCTTCAAATAATCTGTTAAAGAAAATCCCACACAGGAATGCCTAACGTCTTCTGTTTCAGTTGATTCTAGATGCAGTCAAGTTGAAAATCAAAACTTGACACCACAATAACCTATATTTTTTTAATAATTTGTCTTTAAATAAAAATATATTTGTTTTATAGTTTACAAATACAATTTTTTTCCTTTATTGGATATTTTCTTTATTTACATTTCAAATGCTATACCCTTTGCAGGTCTTCCATCCAGAAACCCTCTATCTCATTCCCCTTCCCCTGCCTCTATGAGTGCACTCCACCACCCACCCACTTCCTCCTTTCCATCCTGGCATTCCCCTACACTGGGGCATCAAACCTCTTCAGGCTCAAGGGCCTCTCTTCCCACTGATGTCCAACAAAGCCATCCTCTGCTACATATGCAGCCAGAGCCATGGTTCTTTCATGTGTACTCTTTGGCTTGTGGTCCAGTCCCTGGGAGCTCTGGGGAGTCTGGCCTGTTGACACTGTTGACACCATGTGGCTACAACTCCCCTCAGCTCCTTCATTCCGTTCTCCAACTCCTCCATCAAGGACCCCATGTTCAGTCCAATGGTTGGCTGTGAGCATCCAGCTCTGTATTTGTCAGGCTCTGGCAGAGCCTCTCAGGAGACAGCCATATCAGGCTCCTGTCAGCAAGCATTTCCCAGCATCTGCAATAGTGTCTTGGTTTGATGTCTGTATATGGGATGGATCCCCAGGTGGGGCAGTCTCTGAATGGCATTTCCTTCAGTCTCTGCTCCATACTTTGTCTCCATATATCCTCAGGTGAGTATTTTGTTTCCCCTTCTAAGGAGCACTGAAGCATCCACACTTTGGTCTTCTTTCTTCTTGAGCTTCATATAGTCTGTGAATTGTATCTTGGGTATTCTGAACTTTTGGGCTAATATCCACTTATCAATGAATGCATGCCGTGTGTGTTCTTTTGTGACTGGGTTACCTCACTCAGGATGATATTCTCAAGTTCCATTCATTTGCCTAAGAATTTAATGAAGTCATTGTTTTTAATAGCTGAGTAGTACTCCATTGTGTATATGTATCACATTTTCTGTATCCATTCCTCTATTGAGGGACATCTGGGCTGTTTGCAGTTACTTGAACCTTCACCATTTTAAAATATTGGCTGTTTCCTAGAAAGCTTCGTGGTTTCTTTAGTCAGACTTAAATTTTTTTTCACTCCACCACCCCATTTAGTTATTGGTGTGTTATAATTTAATCCAGTTTTATATACTTTTCCATCATTGCACAGTTACAGTATTCTGGCTTCTGCTCTGCTCCTTCCATCCCAGTGATCCTAGCCTCCTTTGTCCCATGAAGGTTCATCTTTCTTCCTACTTTTGTTTTGACATTGTATATTATTTGAGCATTAGCTATATTTTCTTAGTCAGAGTGTGTTGCTCCAAAAGTGGCAGAAGGTGCATCAATAGCCCTAACCCAATTGATGAGGCATATTACATGCTCATCAGAGTTGTAAAGTGGTGGAGTGTCTATTTGAAAAAGGGAAGGTTTTATAAAGAGTTATACCTATCGTGATTCCTATAATCTCTTCTCAAATATGGGGGTAACATTTATATTTAAAAGTGGTGTGAGAATCCTTGTTACTTAACACACGCACTTAAAAGGAAAATCGCTTTTTTACTTAATTCACTTTATATCCTGACCCCTGACCTCCCTCCCACAGCCCCCCCATTCCCTCCCTTCTCCTCTGAGAGAGTGAAGGGCCCCCTAGCACATCAAGTCTCTGGAGGGCTAGGTGCTTCTTCTCCTGCTGAGTCCTGCACAGACAGGCAACAGCTTTAGGAATATCCCCCACTCCCATTGTTCAGGACCTACAAGATGACTCATGTACATCTGCACATCTGCTACATATTTGCTAGAGATCTAGGTCCAGCCTGTGTATGCTCTTTGGTTGTTGGTTCAGTCTCTGAGATCCCCCAGCCATTCAGGTTAGTTGACTCTGTTGGTCTTCCTGTGGAGTTCCTATCCCCATTCAGGACCCTCAATCCTTCCTCCAAATCTTCCATAGGAATTTCTAAGCTCTAAGCCGGCCTAGTTGTGGGTGTCTGCATCTGTCTGAATCAGCTGCTGGGTGGAGCCTCTCACAGGACAGCCATGCTAGACTCCTGTGTGCAAGCATAACAGTGTATCATTAATAGTGTCAGATATTGGTGCTTGCACATAGAATGGGTCTCAAGTTGGGCTGGTTATTGGTTGGCCATTCCCTCAGTCTCTGCTCTATCCCCTGTCCTTGTATTTCTTGTAGGCACGAAGAATTTTAGGTAAAAAATGTTGTGGGTGGGTTGGTATCCCTATCCCTCCACTGATGTTTCTGCCTAGCTACAGGAGGTAGCCTCTTCAGGTTGTATATCCCCACTGCTGTGAGTCTCATCTAAGGTCACCCTCATTGATTCTGGGGAGCCTCCCCTATCCAGGGTCTTGGGCACTTACTCTAAATGCCCTTTACCCCGTACTCCTGCCAGCTGCAGATTCCACTAATTCTCATGGCCATCTGTACATCTCTCATGCCTCTACCCTGATGCCTGATCCTGAAACCCCTCTCCCATCTGGTTCCCTCCCTCCACCTGCCTCTTATGAATGTTTTATCCCCCTTCTAAGTGAAATTCAAGCGTCCCTGCTTGGGTCTTCTTTCTTATTTAGCTTCTTTGGGTCTGTGGAGTATAATGTGACTATCCTGTATTTTATGGCTAATATCTACTTATAAATGAGTACATATCATGCATGTCCTTTGGGGTCTGGGTTACTTCATTCAGAATGATATTCTCAAGTTTGACTGCAAAATTCATCCTGTCTTTGTTTTTAATAGCCGAATAGGATTTCATTGTGTAGATGTACCACATTTTCTGTATTCATTCTTCAGATGTCATTAGTTTTTCTCCTTGAACAGATTTTGCAGACTCCAGGCTTTTACTTTTAGACACCATTCCTGCTGGTGAAAGCAACCCCACTGGATATGAATGCTTTTACCACCAAAGAGTGCTGACATCACCTCTGGCTGATGCTCCTTCACACTACTGCAAATGCGAGGCTTCGGGTCCCTAGGACCTATTAACACTCTTTACATTACGTTTCCCATTACTAGTATTAAAGGCTCTGAAGAAAACACCTCTAGGCAGGGTGTTTAATAGTCCTTTCATTTCTCTGGCTTTTTAAGAACACACAGAGGAATATGCATGAATTCATAGTATCCTGCCAGTCACCTTGTGAAATGCTGGGAGGAGTACCCCGGCATAACCTGAACATGCTATAAAGGCCTTCTGTTCCTATGAAAAGGTTTCCATGGTAATTTAAACCACATGGGTTATAAGTATTAGCTCTATAACCACAGACAAACATATGGATAACATGTACATATTAAGTTTACTCTGCTTAGTTTTTAAATTTATATTTTTTATTTATTTTGGGTTGGGATGTGTTCTTTCGTTTTTTTGAAAATAAATTTTTACTTGTTTTTTAAACATACACGGAGGTTAGAAGACAACTTGTGAGAATTGGTTTTCTCGTTCCAGCATGTGGATTTTGCGAATTGAACTTAGGTTATCAGGGTTGTGGCTAGTCATTTACTCATTGAGCCATCTGGCCGGCCCAAAGGTCTACATATTTTAAAGTGCTCACTTTGTCACTTTAGTTCACTATAGACTACTAACTGGTAAATGATAAATATATATCAATATGTATTCGATTTAACTGGTGAGAATATATATATGTACCTCTGTGCGCATGTATATGTGTTTGTGTAGCCAATTTTTGAGCACATGAATACTGGATTCTGAGATTTAAATTTTTATATATGTTTTATTTAAACAGATTGTTCTGATTTATCATTTTCAGTTATCAAGATTTTTTACATTGAGTATATATTGTCTGGGAGTCACTGAAATAGCAGAAATGTATTTGTCATTTCTAAGGAAAATCATCTGTAGTTACATGCTTAAGGAATTTCTGGTGTTTCTTTGGATATGACTTTAATTGTCATACATACATGTCATTTCATGGAGTTATTATGGGTCAATACCATTTAGTTTTAAAGAATAGGGTTCATTGGTGTGACTTCCTCAAGGGCATATTATTTTAAGTAAATGGGATGTCATAGCCCTTTAACTGTGCAATATCAGAGAAAGAAAGGAAAGAAATAAAGTGGTGAAACTGAGATTCATTCTTGACAAATCTTTGAATGAAGGTTGATTATATTTGCAAGAAAAAAATTGTGGCTCTGATCAATGTTATGAATTTAATTATCTTCGTTCCCTGAAAGCCGAAAAGATAATAATAATCACATTTGAAGTGGAAGAGTCATGGCTGACAGGACACATAAGCTATTTAGAAAATAATTTAAGTGAAGTTGAAACCAGTCAGAGCGCACAGCTATTATTCTATTCACCACAGAGTTTTTCAGTCATGATTAATTGTGGAGGAAAATGTTTGAAGAATATATCCTTTGAAAAAGTGACAGAGGTGAATGAACTCAAAAGAGAGCTTAAGATGATTCATATTATTGGAATATAAAATTCTTATGATCCTCAAAGACAGAGTCTGATTCATTTCAAATAGGTCGTAGCTCCTGCAGCTGCCTTTTCCTTGCTTAATTCATAAATAGTACAGGCACGGACTTCACACTTCATGAGGCATTAACTGTGTTGTGTTCAGGTATTTTTTTGTGGTTCCAGAAGTAATTTCTTATCTGCTTAAAATGTTTCATACTGAATGTTTAGCTGCTTGGTTAAGCAAAAAATCGATTTTAGATTCATTCCAACTTCATGAGATATTAAATAAAAAGAGGGAATGACCCTGAAATCCACTTTTTTCCTCCTGCCTACAGGTAAAGCCAGGACTAGTGGTTAGGACTCAGGTTATTCACAGAAACATTTACTTAACTGAAAATTTGTTCAAAAAATCAAATAGGATTATATAATCTTATTAGAAATAGGAAAAAAGTAAAATAAAATCAATTTACATAGTTAATTCAGAGTCTATCCTGGAAAATGAGGAAACATCTAGGTAGTGGTGGTCAATTTGCAGAAAAGTGAATACGGATGTCATAGTCTTGAGGTATTTAATATAACATTCTAAATACTACCCTATCATCAGCATCTTAGAGCTTGCGATAACATAATACATCTAATATGATTATATTGTTATCTTCTCTGCTTATAGAATGCAGGTAATTAAATTCAAGTGTGACACACATGCCTATATACACACAATAAATAATTATAATAGAAATACTCAAAGGTCACAAACAGGATGATCAGAGTGGGAGAGCTAAGGAGAGGAACAGGCATTTCCTCCACATTTTGGAAAGAGGAATCGAATGATAATGTTCAGGACACAAGGATAGTTATATGAATTGATCTGCAACAAGTAAAAATGTCTTAAGTAATAAAGACACCTTTCCCCTCCCTTCAGCTCCCTGTTACAGCTACTGTTCTACTGCATCCTTCTTCACAGCCAAACTTCTCAACAGAGTTGTTCTCGGTTCCATCCAGTGTTTCATCTCTTACACTCTACTTGCTCCTCTACCCATCTGTCATTGGAGTCTCTCTCTACCTAATCCATTGATAAGACTTCACTGACTTCCTTTATTAGATCTATTTGGTTTACACCAGTAAACCATAATAGATAAAATACAGTATTCAAGGATTTAACACCTAGAAAAGAGATAGTGAAGAATGTTCATCCAAAAGGCATAGGGAGTTGAACACAGGACATGGCTAGCAGCATCCTAGTATGTAACTCATTGTTACTGTAAAGCTACAGAAATTTTCTGATAATATGGTTTTAGGAAGATGTGGTATGCTTATATATTTCTACATTCTCTAACTTATGATGTCAAAAGCCTTAGGAATCATTCATATCTAACAACTCACATTATCCACATACAGAATCTAGGAAATTGACCAACAGTAAAACCTAGCCTAGAAAAAATTCTCAGAGGCTTTCTCTAAAAGTATGAATTTCAAAAACCGTTTTTGGGGTGGGGAATGGGTGGGTGGATGTGTGGGGAACACCCTCATAGAAGCAGGGGGAGAGGGGATGGGATGGGGGTTTCCAGAGGGGAACTCAGGAAAGGGGATAACATTTGAAATCTAAATAAGTAAAATATCCAATTAAAATTTTTTTTCACCTGTATCTTGCTCCGTCTCCCTGAATTTAGATACCTCATTCTTACAATTATTTTTTGAAAAGATGATTTGACTGCATGTGCACATCATGAAAGGATTAACAGACTTCAATTAAAGGATCAAATACAAATATCTCTGATTGTAAGAGTTCTGTCAAAAGGAAAAGAGTCCATCAATTTACCTAAATTATTTGAGACAAATAAATTGAGTGTTTAAGATTGTGTGTATGTTTGTGTGTGTGTGTGTGTGTGTGTGTGTGCGTGTGTTGATTTGACTATTTAAAGGCTTAAAAGTCAAATATTTTCTTATGAAAAATAAAGAAGTTTTCCATGAAAAATATGTTTTATTACCTTAATAAAGTATATTTGAAAGGAAAGAATGACTATTTTAGCTTGCTTCTTGGGTCAATTTGCTTGGAAAATCTTTTCCCAGCCCTTTACTTTGAGCTATCTGAACATTAATTATTATCTGGCCTCTTGCCACAGAATAATCAAAAGAATCAAAACACTAAATGTACAGAACAAAGAAAGAATATTAAAAGGTACAAGGGAAAAGGGCTGAGTAACATATAAATGTAGACTTATCAGAATTACACCTGAATTTTCAACAGAGACTCTAAAAGCCAGAAGGGCATTGCAGACTCTAAGAGACCACAGATGCCAGTCCAGACTACTATACCATGAAATAGTTTCAATCTCCATAGGTAATGAAAACAAGGCATTCCATTACAAAGCCAAATTTAAATAATATCCACAAATCTACCCTTACAGAAAATACTAGAAGAAAATCTCCAACTCAGGGAGATTAACTACACCCAAGAAAACACAGGAAATAGATAACCATACACCAGTAAAACTAAAAGAAGGGAAGCACACACATCACCACCACCACCACCACCAACAACAACAACAACAGAAAAACAAGACTTAACAATCATTGGTCTTTAATATCTCTCAACATCAGTGGACTTCATTCCCCAATAAAAAGACACACAGTATAAGAATGGATGCTAAAACAGGATCCAGCATTCTGCTGCATACAAAAACCACATCTCAAAATCAAAGATAGACATTACCTCAGATAACTCAGAGCAAGAGGCTGGAAAATGTTTTCAAGCAAATGGACCCAAGAAGCAAGCTGGAATAGCCATTCTAATATCTAATAAAACAGACTTCCAACCAAAATTAATCAAAAAAGATGGTGGACACTTTATACTAATCAAAGGAAAAACCACCAAAATAAAATGGAAGTTAAAGACTTTCTAGAATTCAATGAAAATGAAGGCGCAACACTCTCAAACTTATGGGACACAATGAAAACAGTGCCAAGAGGAAAACTCACAGCACTAAATGCCTTTATAAGGAAACTGGAGAGGTCTCATACTAGCAACTTAACAGCACACCTGAAAGGTCTAGATCAAAAAGAAGCAAACACACCCATGTGGAGTAGATTGCAGGAAATAATAAAGCTCAAGGCTAAAATCAATAAAATAGGAGCAAAGAGAACATTACAAAGAATCAATGGAGCAAAAAGTTGGTTTGCAGAGACAATCAACAAGATAGAAAGATCCTTAATCAAACTAACTAAAAGGCAGAGTGAGAATATCCAAATTAACAAAATCAGAAGTTAAAAGGGAGACATAACAACAGATACCAAGGAATT
Source organism: Mus pahari (assembly GCF_900095145.1). Lineage (NCBI taxonomy): Eukaryota > Metazoa > Chordata > Mammalia > Rodentia > Muridae > Mus > Mus pahari. The sequence goes on along the minus strand of NC_034613.1, from coordinate 73,669,965 downwards.
CAATGAATCATTAGGTCTTACTTCAAAAACCTGCACTCTACAAAATTGGAAAATCTAAATGAAGTAGACAATTTCCTTGATACACACCACTGACTAAATCTAAATAAAGATTAGGTAAACACTCCAAATAGACCTATAGCACCTAAGGAAATAGAAACAGTCATTAAAAGTCTACTAACCAGAAAAAGCTCACAGCCAGATTGTTTTGGTACAGAATTCAGCCAGATTTTGAAAGAAGAGGTTATACCAACATTCTTCAAAGTATTCCACAAAATAGAAACAGAAGGAACACTGCCAAATTCAATTTGGAGGCCACACTTACCCTAATACCTAATCAATCACACAAAGACTCATCCAAAAAAGAATTTTAGGTCAATCTCTCTTATCAACATGTATGTAAAAATACTAAATAAAATACTTGCTAAGCAAATCCAAAAACACATTAAATCATCCTTTATGATCAAGTAGGCTTCATACTAAGGATGCAGGAATGGTTCAACATATGAATGTCCATCAATGTAATTAACCATATGCACAAAGGAAAAAAACACATGATCATCTCATTAGATGCTGAAAAGCCTTTGACAAAATCCAACACTTCTTCATGATAAAAGTCCTGGAGAAATCATGGATATAAGACACATACCTAAACAAAATAAAGGTAATGTAGGGCAAGCCAATAGCCAACAACAAATTAAATGGAGAAAAATTTAAAAACAACTCCACTAAAACTAGGGACAAGACAAGGCTGCCTCCATATTTATTCTCTCCATATTTATTCGATATAATGTTTGAAGTTCTACCTAGAGTGAAAAGAAAACAAAGGGAGCTCAAGGCAATACAAATTGGAAAGGAAGAGGTCAAAAAGGATCACTGTTAGCAGATGATATGACAGTATACATAAGTAACCATAAAAACTACCAGGGAACTCCTACAGGTGATAAACACCTTCAGCAGAGTGGATACAAAATTAACTAAAAAATCAGTAGCCCTCCTATATACAAGTGATAAACTTGATGAGAAAGAAATTAGGGAAACAACGGCCTTTGCAATAGCCACAAACAATATTAAATATCTTGGTGTAACTCTAACCAAGCAAGTGAAAGATCTGCATGACAAGGACAAGATAATACTCAACTTCATATGAAGAAAAAATCCAGGATATCTAAATCAGTCATGTACCATACAAACAACTTCTGGAAGTATTATCATCTCTGATTTCAAACTGTACTACAGAGCAATAGTAATAAAAACCACATGGTACTGGCATAAAAATAGACAAGTTTATCAATGGAATTGAACCAAAGAGCCAGAAGTAAATGCACATACCTATGGATACTTGACTTTTGACAAAGAAACCAAAACTATAAAATGGGTGTGGGGAGTATCTTCAACAAATGGTACTGGTCTAACTGGATGACTGCTGGTAGAAGAATGCCGATTACCCTGCACAAAAGTCAAATCCAGGCAGATCAAAGACTACAATATAAAACTGGACACATTAAATCTGATAGAAGAGAAAGGAGGAAATACCCTTGAACACATTGGCACAAGAGACAATTTCTGGAACAGTACACCAACAGCTCAGGCAGTAAGAGCAACAACTAGTAAATGGGCCCTCAGGATACTGAAAAGCTTCTAATGCAAGGTATGCCTTCAATAGGACAAATTAGCAGCCTAAAGAGTGGGAAAAGATTTTCACCATCTCCACATCTGACAGAGGTCTGACATCCAAAATATATAAAGAATTAAAGAAACTAGATATCAACACACCAATAACCCAATTAAAAAGGGGTACAGAGCTAAACAAAGACTTCTTGACAGGGGAATCTCTAATGGCCAAGAAGTCTTAAAGAAATGTTAAACATCCTTAGCCATCAGGGAAATGCAAATCAAAATGACTCTGAGATTCCATCTTACACCCATCAGAATGTCTAAGATCAAAAACTAAAGAAACAGCTCATGCTGGTGAGGATGTGGAGCAGTGGGAACACTCCTCTATTGCTGGTGGAAATGCAAGTTTGTACAACCCCTTTGGAAGTCAATTTGGCAGTTTCTCAGCAAATTTGAAATGCATCTACCTCAAGGCACACTCTTGGGCATATACCCAAAAGATGCTCCACCATACTACAAGGACACTTGCTTAGCTATGTTCATAGCAGCTTTATTCATAATAGCCAGAAACTGGAAACAACCCAGATGTCCCTCAACAGAAGAACAGATAAAGAAAATATGGTACATTTACATAGTGGAGTATTACTCAGCCATTTAAAAACAACGACATCATGTAAATTGTAGGCAAATGGATGGAACTAGAAAAGATCATCCTGAGTGAGGTAACCTAGGTACAGTTAGGCAAACATGATATAATATCCATTATAAGTGGATATTAGTCATAAAGTATAAGATAACTAAGATATAAACCACGGGCCTGAAGAAGCTAAGTAACAAGGAAGACACAAAGAGGGACATTTGAATCTCACTGAGACAGGGAAATGGATTAGATATCAGAGGTGGGTGGGAAGAGTGGTCTGGGTGGGAACAGAAGGGATGAAGTCGGGGAGCATGGAGGAAGTACTGAGAAAAACAGGATGGGGGGTGCATCTCTGGGACAAGCTAGAAATCTAGGACAGTGGCAACTCCCAGGAATCTATGAAGGTGACCTTGGCTAAGATTCCAAGCAAAAGGGAATATGGAGTCTGAACTGAACACCTTCTGTAGCCAGGAAAGGGTGTGAATGAAGGGATTGTGACACCAAGCCAGCTACAAAGCCTTAGGCCCACAATTTATCCTCCCAACAAGATGTGCAAAAAGATAAAAGATGAAAGAAAAAATATAAAATGTAAAAGATGGAGCAAAAATTGAGGGAAGTGTCAGCTAATGATGGATTCATCTTGAAACCCATGCTTATGAAAGGGAGCCCACCCTTGACCCTATTAATGATATTCTGCTATACATGTAGACAGGAGCCTAGCATAAATGTTATCTGAGAGGCTTCACCCAGCAGCTGATGGAAACAGATGCAGAGACCCACAGCCAAACATTAGGCAGAGCTCAGGGAGTTTTATGGAAGGGAGAAGGAAGGATTGAGGCAGCCAGAGGGGTCGAGGACACCACAAGAACATTTACAAGAATCAACTAGCCTGTGCCCATAGGGGCTGATAGAGATGAAACTGCCAACCAGAGAGCATGCGTGGGATGGAGCTACACCCTCTGCACATATATAATAGTTGTGCAGCTTGGTCTTCATGTGGGACTTCTAAAGCAGGAACAGAGGCTGTCTCTGAGTACATTGCCTGCCTTTGGGTCCCTTTTACCTAACTGGGTTGCCATGTCTAACTTGACTAGAAGAAGCACCTTGTCATACAACACCTTGATATGCCAAGTCTGGTTGATATCCATGGGAGGCTTTTCCTTTTCTGAGAAGTAGAGGAGGGGAGATTGGGGGGAAGGGAGGGGAGGGGAGGGACTGAGAGGACAGGAGGGAGGGAAAGATACAATAATAACTGGGATGTAAAGTAAATAAATAACCAAGAGTAAAAGGAAAAAACTTAAATCCAATTGGACAGCTGTTGGTTGCCACCGATGTGTAACCTATTGTTGAGTGGGTCCCTATTGCTGAATATATTCCATACTTAGGACACAGGACTTGGATGATTCAAGTTGGATGTGACTTGAAAGCCTCTTTCCTGCAATCTAGCTTCCATGATTCCAAAAACTGCTGTGCAAGCTGCAAAGGTATGTGTATGGGGGAAGGGGGGAAATTAAACAGTTATCTAATAATTTTGCAAAGGTAACAGATATTAGTACTATCACAACTGAGGTTGGGTTCCAGTACACTTTTGGGAAGAGCTAATCAAACCATACTACCTACCAAGTACTGATAATAATATTAAAAGGGAAAAATGAAATATTTGAAATTTGACTTTTCATATCTATTTTTATTTTAATCACCATATCAAAATAAAAATTGGACACAGCACTTTCTATCTGTTAATGTGTTTGAAGTATACCATTAATAACTTATAAAATCATATGTGTTTATATTATGTATATATATGTATACACATACTTATATGTATATATATATATATATATATATATACATACATATATATATATGCATATATATATGTATAACTGATGCTTGCTCACTTGGTCTTTTACTGAACACTTGACAACGAGTAACTGTAAGAAACATGAGTCAGTACTTACACTAATCTCTGGCATTAAGCTCCCAACACTGCTAGGGAAGGAAAATTGCTAAAAATAAAAATAAAGTTATTGTCTCTGCTCAAATATTTTGTTCTTTATTATATCAAAACAGTATCTATTTATGTGTAACTCATAGCTTTAAATACAAGCTTTTTTCTGTAGGCAAGAATTGCTTTATGTTAGATTTATCCATAGGATTTATTGAATTGGTTTATTATGATTGATAAATTCTCATTAATATATTATTTTAAAATTAGCATAGCAATGAGATTAGATATTCCTAAAATACAGAATGTAGAATGTGTAGCTCTTTGAATATATGAAAAATATTTGTATATGTGTATATATGTGTAGTGTGTATGGTTTAAAGTTTAAAATTTGAACCTACAGATGTAAATGGTTTCTTCAATTTTATCAACTTAAAACAATTAGATTTTTATGTTTTACTTAAAACAAGGTAGTATATCTCAGTGTTAGGAATAATCAAAGAAAATAATCATTTCTTTGCAAAAATCAATAGTACAATTTGCAAAATTAGGTTTGCAGAGACTGTAACTAAAACTAAGAAAGATCTGGAACTTGCTGGTGTGATTGCTAAGCTGATGCGAGTTGGGAAAGCTGAGGAAAATGAGCAGCAAGGTGCAGGAAGGATTAAGGAGGGCAAACAGAAAAGCAAATGAAAGGATTGGCTGTATATTATGCACCCAAATTCCCAGTTGAATTAGAGTGTGTTAAATAACATGAGACCCTGCCCGGAGTTCAACACTGTGACTGCGGATTGCAGGTGAAAATCAATGCCGAACCAAATCAAAGGCTTAAAGCAGAACTCACTCGGCAAGTGCCAGACTAGTTTAATATCTGCATGATATCAGCACCGCAGGTTTCTTCTAGCTTTGCCATCTTTAGATTGCAACCCTTATTCTTATGATCTACAAAAGACTGCTAGCTCTCTCTCGTCCCTTCAAATCTCAGGAAGAAAAAGAAAACAGGAAGGATGAAGCAGTCCATCTATAGTGAGCCAGTTCCCTTTAAAAAGCCTTCCCAGAAAACCTACAGACACAGTAATAAAATGTACATGCTATTCACTACAACTATGTCTTGTTAGTACCCTAGGGGTAGCTGTAATGCCTTCTATATAACCTTGGTATAAAAACCGTAAGTTTTATAATCTAACAAGTAATTGTGGTAGACTCACTGAAAGTATCCAAATGATAACAAAATCAACATTGTACATTAGTATTACAATCCATTTTAAATTATGGCTACTCACTGGGTACAAGCACATAAAAATCAAAGCACTGTTATTTTTAAATTTTTTTAATCTGTGTTAGATTTATTTGGGGATCATAGTTAATATGATCTCCATTAGCAGTATCTTTCACCTCACACTGAAAATTCAGTGCCGGCTGCGGAGGAAATGGAAGCAAATCTGAGGGAATCTCTACTTGAACGGTGCCTGCTGTTTCCTTTACTCTTCTCTCTTCCTCAAGAAAACATGCCTAAACCAGGAGATGAAGCATATGAACACAGTTATGGAATTTCCAGCCAAGGTCAAAGCCAAGTAAAATAGCCTACTTAAGGTAAACAAAGATGTCTAATGCCCTGCCTCTTCTCTTCTCGCCTCATCTCTTTTCCTTTCCTTTTATTTATTTTATTTATTTACTTTACATATCACTGCCACCCTCCCAGTCACTCCCTCCTATAACCCTTCCTTCCTTCCTTCTCTCTCCCCTTCTCCTCTAAATGGGTGGACTCCCCTCTATGTATTCTCCCACCCTGGCACATCGAGTCTGTGGGGCTAGGTGCATCGTCTTCCCCTGATGCCAGACAAGGCAGCCCAGCTTGAAGAATATATGCCAGGTGCTTTTAATCCCAGCACTCAGGAGGCAGAGGCAGGCGAATTTCTGAGTTCAAGGCCAGCCTGGTCTACAAAGTGAGTTCCAGGAGAGCCAGGGCTATACAGAGAAACCCTGTCTCAAAACAAAACAAACAAAACAAACAAACAAACAAACAAAAACAACAAACAAAACGAATATATGCCAGGGATAAGCAACAGCTTTTGGGATAGCCCCCTCACCATTTGTTCGGGACTCACACGAAAACCAACCTGCACATCTGCTACATATGTGTACACAGGGGTGTGTGTGGGTCTGTTAGGTCCAGCCTGTGTATGCTCTTTGGTTGTTGTTTCAGTCTCAGAGAACACCAGTGGTGCAGGTTAGTTAACTCTGTTGGTCTTCCTGTGGAATTCCTGTCCCCTTCATGGACAGCAAGCGTTCTCCCCACTCTTCTCTAAGACTCCCCAAGCTCCATTCCCTGTTTTGCTGTGGTTGTTTGCACCCATCTGAGTCAGCTGCTGGGTGAAGCCCCTCAGAGGATAGCCATGCTAAACTACTGTATGCAAACAGAGTATCATTAATAGTATGGGTCTCAAAAGCAGTCCTTTACTGGTTGGCCATTCCCTGTCTCTGGTCCATACACTGTCCCTGTATTTCTTGTAGACAAGATAAATTTTAAGTCCAATGTTTTGTGGGTGGGTTGGTGTCCCTATTGCACCACTGGGGTTCCTGCCTGGCTATAGGAGGTGGCCTCTTCAGGTTCCATATCCCCAATGCTGTGAGTTACAGCTAAGTTTCCCCCATTTGATTCTTAGGAGCCTCTCCCTATCCAAGGTCTCCGGCGCTTACCTGAGATGCCACCTACCCCCCACCCCTGCCAGCAATTGTGGAAAAACAGGGTTTTCTAGATTATAGATGATAGCTTAAATGATCTATAAACCAAGTGGGATAAAAAGATCAGTTTCTTTCACTACTGCATGCTTTAAACAATAACAGAGCATTAGGTTGTATGTGTTCATGTATGTGTGGCTGCACATGAGCGTGCAGGTGTAAACATGTGTGAATACATGTACATGCCCATGTGGGAGATAGAGGTCAATTTTGACATACATTCTCAGGGTTGTCCACCTTGTTTTTCTACACAGAAAGTCTTTTATTTTGTCTCAGATACACCAATTATGCTAAGCTTACTGAGATGTGAGGCACAGAGATCGGCCTATCTCTGCAAGATTTGCTCTCCCAACTGCTAAGATGTTCAACCTCTGAACATTAAGAATACTTCCATCATCTCTACATACTAATTATTGTAATGAGAAAGTGAATTATTAGAAATATTAGAGTTCTCTGACTTGGGAATAATTTATATAATTTGCCTTCACTGAAAAAGAAATGATACCATTAGAAAATATTATTCAAAGAAAATCATTCAAAACCCAATATCTTTCCTTTGTAACAGTTTTTATGCGGGCATTGTTGTTTGTTTGCATGTTTATATAGTAAAGAACTGTATAGCGCTATTAAAGTGTAGAACTTATTGTCAAGATATAGGATTTTATGGTTTCTAAACTTACTGTGTACTGAAATTTTACTTTGATATTATATGCTCATGCCTATATTTGCATGTGTATATATGGACACACACACACACACACACACACGAAAACGGCTGATAGTTTGAACATATATTTCTTTTGCCTTACATGCATATAGCTAGGTTTGATTCCAACACTATTAAAAGCCAATGAGTACTTTTAAATCTTATTAGTTTGTGTCAACATTTTATAGAACATACACACATAGGAGTTACAATGTAAGTATACTACAAAGTGCTATTAGATATTATGAGGAACACAAAAATAAGCTCACATGCAGATGGACAGGCAAAGACAATATTATTAGCATATATAGTTAAGTCCACATACTCGAGTTAAACCTCTTGTGTAATTTCAGCATGATCTTGTTCAATTTCTCTGCCTCAGTATTTCCCTTACGATATTGTTGAGTTTACAATATGAGATAACTTCTTAGAACTGTACTCAGCATACATCAAGCACTTGGAGATGCTGTCAAAATAATGAGAGTTAAAATTCAAATAGTTAAAATTTATCTATTTATAATAGTTAAAATTTGTTGGGTTTTTTAATTGGATTGCTAATGTGATAGTCAACTTCTATCAGAAACTTAGTTCCTTCTAACAAATTCTTTCCATCTCCTTATGCTCAGAATATCATTATAAACTTTTTCCATATCATTTTGGGTAATTAAAATAGCACAATTATATAAGTCATACCAAGTTTAAGAGGAAGAAATAATGATTTCATACTATCCCACCTGTATTGTGAGAATTAAATTTGCTCCACAATTCCACTGTTAATTGATACTGCTAAATTTAAGTATTTCTCCTAATCTGGCAGTTATGTTTTGTGTAATATTGGAATCTACATTTTCATTTACCTTATAGTAAATTGAATTTAGCAGTATTTTATATACTTTTATCTGTTTGTTTCATCTTTTAAAGTTATTGTTAATAATGTTAATTTGAGACCACTTTTCCTATTGGCTTATTTGTATTATTGTTATCTATTTATAAAGGGTCTTTATATATTCTAAACACTAGTCCTTTCATGGGATATATATATATATATATATATATATATATATATATATATATATATATATATATATACTTTGTATCTCATCTATTTTGTGCCCTTCCTGTCTATAGTAGTGATGACTTGATAAGATTTCTAAACTTCAGTTCACAGACTTTTATCCTTACATTCAATTACTTATTGTTAAGGTCAATAAATATATCCCTAACTGACTTAAGGGCATGAAGATATTTTGTATATTTATTTCTGGATATATTATCATTGATGTTTTACATTAAGTTTCTTATACATCTAATATGTATATTTAGGAAGACTTTTGAATTTAGGTTATTATACATCTAAAAACTGTTCATATTACAGCTTTAGGGAGAGATTGCTGTTTCTTTTTATCTAGAATATTACCTCTTTGCCTCAGACTCACTTACTGAAAAGAGTACCACTTTCCCGTTATTTGTTACCAATCCGGGGTAAAATTATGCTTGATATTATATCTTATTTTTTTAAAAAATTCTGTTTCTTTGTTCTATTTACCTATATAAGTGCCAAAACAGTAATTATTGTAGTCTTATCTAACGGTACATATCTTCCTTCTTTACCAATATCCTTCAAGATAATTTAGTCTAGTTTTTGCACCTATAATCTCATATAGATTTTAGAATATTATTGTAAAATTCTACTAGAATTTTTTTTATTTTAATCATGTTGAATCTATAAAACAATTGGGATATATTAGTATTTATGTGTTATAGACAACCATAAAGATACTTAATTTACATACATGTTCTTTAATGTTCTGCTTTGATTAAATAAAGGCTTCATTTCAGATGAAATTTATTTTTAAGTATTATATAATTTTACAGTATTAGGACATCATTTTCTTTGTGTTTGTCTGAATGTGTGAGCGTGTTCGTGAGTCTACATAAACCTGTGGAGGCTGGAGGTTTCACTTTGGCTGAACTTTGTCAGGTGCCATCCAACCTGTCTTTTGGAGACAAAGTTTCTTGTTGGGCTGGAACTCATCAAGTAGGCTAGGTTAGCTGGCCAATGAATCCTAGAGATATGCTTGTCTCTGCCTCCCCAGTGCTGGGTTGATAAATTCAGGCTGCCATACCCATCTTTGGTTTATGTGGGTTCTAGGGCAAACATTTCACTGACCAATGTATTTCCTCAGTTCATCTTATGTTCTACTTATACTAATATAGAGAATCATTTGGATAGATAATCAACAAAATGATTTTTCAATGTTGATTATACACCCAACAAATTCGTTAGATTTTCTCAAATTATCTGTTGATTTTTTTTAATGTTCTCTATATGTACATACTAATATTACTTGTGAGGAACACTGTAACTTTTTCCTTTTCAATCCATCCCAAATTGTCCTCAAATCCCCTACCTTTCAGATAGTTACATTATATTTGTATATTCTTACAAATGATACTAAAATTTTATGTAAGCATTTATGGAGAACATTTATGTAGTGAATGCACAAATCTTAATTTTACAAAGTTATTAAAATACTTCTATTTAAACACCATTCATTCCTTACCCATCAAAAGCTTTCTCTGCACTCCCTACAGTCTCTATCTCAAACTTCTTCTAAAAAATAATCAGTATTCTGGTTATTTTCACTTCATTTTGTCCTTTTTTTTTTGTTTTTTGTTTTTTGTTTTTCGAGACAGGGTTTCTCTGTTTAGCCCTGGCTGTCCTGGAACTCACTTTGTAGACCAGGCTGGCCTCGTACTCAGAAATTTGCCTGCCTCTGCCTCCCGAGTGCTGGGATTAAAGGCGTGTGCCACTACGCCCGGCTTCATTTTGTCTTTTTTTAATACTTTATGTAGACACTGTTTAATCTTCTGCTTTGTCTCTTTTCTAATAACAATATTCATATTTTACATAAATATTGATTTACATTGATACACAGTATTCCATTGTAATATACCACATTGATGACATTTTCATAGTTTCCAGATTGCTATTAATATGAACAAAGCTGTAAAGAGAACTCTCACCTGTACCACTTGTTCAAAATATTTATATGCTTTTGATCAGTAATGCCAAGTAATATAAATGTTAGATTAATAAACTAAGTGGTTAAAACAAGTGATCTTTCAAGTACAGCAGGCATATGTATCAAGACAAGTGTTGTCACATATCTCCAGAAAGAGATATACCAACCATGTCTGGCTGCACAGGTTATGCAGCTACATTCACTCAAGCAGGACATGGTAGCAACAAAACTGTGACATCATAGTTGTTCTTTACATAAATGTAATATAGAAATGGCAAGATGCTAAAGAAGGGGGGAAAGGTTCTAAACAGCAAAATGAATCAGAAGAGAAAGCCATGTTATTTTAAAGGAGATAAGAGAGCATGGCATTTGAAAGAATGTAAGTGTCAAAAGGTATTATTAATACATTTTTAACATGACATATGAGATATGTAAGATGAAAGGATGGACTATCCAGAGTCTACCCCATCTGAGAATCCATCCCATCATCAGCCACCAAACCCAGATACTTTATATGACCCAGCACAGGGGAAGGCCAGGGCCATGTAGTGAGAGCGGGTGGGTAGGGGAGCAGGGGCGGGGGGGTATAGGGAACTTTCGGGATAGCATTTGAAATGTAAATAAAGAAAATAATAATAAATGAATTTTAAAAAGAAAAATATATAAGTATATAGTTATAAAAGATATATATATATATATCTACATAATTAGTATAATATATATGTACACTGGAATTATAGACATTTATTCTACAGATATAATTTCAGACACATGAAATTATATGTACTTCAAATTATGTCTTGCAACATTTCTGTAATAGCAAGAGGCCTGAAAAACCTACATGACAATTATAATACAGTCTTAGAATACAATATCCTGTAATTTTTGAAAAACGCAAGGTAGATCCATATGTAATGATAAGGGCACATGCTATGATAGATTTTAAAGATATTATAGGATATAATACATGCTATTTATTAAGCTAATTATCTGTGCATCAATGTGTTTTCATGATATAGCACACAGTATCAATAGTTCTATTTGAGGTTAAGCTACTCTAGGAAATTAATACTTTCTGCTTTGTATGTTTATATGTTAATTTGTTGGGAAAAATCAACATGACTTTTAAGTGTCAAAAAAGAGATCTTTGAAAAATAGAATTTCTTTAAGGATCATTCTTTCCTCTTTCATGAACATTTAAACACATATCTTGCTTTACAACTGTACATGAATCAAGAACACTGGCAGATATTCTTCTCGATCCAGATCATCAGCTAGGATTTATTCACAGGATGAGTTCTACCCACTTTGGCTTCCTTCCAGCCAACTATCATTGACTCCGTGGACTTCTTTAAGTGGTGTAACCCTCTCCTAGCTCGTGCATTCCTCCAAACTGCACCCTATTCTGTATCCTTTTCTGTTCCCTACTCTGCTGTTTCACACCTATTCCCTTTGCCCACTCTTGTTACCTGGCTGGTTGTAACTAGGGGCTCATGTTTATCCCTGCCCATGCATTTCTAGGTCTCTAAGATCTTGATGGTGACCAAATCGACAGGAATGCAACCCACTCAAGTGTATAAAATATCACCCCTGTGACTCAGACTTGCATAACCAAATGTTTACCTTTTCATAACTATTTTTACTGTCCTTGTAATTATGTTAGAGTTGACTCACATATTTTCGATGGAATGTGAATAGGGGTGGTTATTTATAGGGCATGGCAATTAGCTGCCATGAAACTCTCAAAATTCTCACCCTCTGTTATGACAACCCCAAACTTTCAGATGAAGGCACTGTGGATGCTTGAGTTTTCTAGACGATAACTGCCATGAGCAATCACATCCTGTAACTGGATATTTTATCTGAGTTGCTGAGATTTGACTATAAAATTGTTTTCTATACCATCTAAAATGTATGTGGTTCTCTTCCATATGTGGAGGACACAATATCAAACATACCTCGTGGTCCTCTGGCTCTTACAGTATTTCCCTATACTTTTCCATGATGTTCTGTGAGCATTAATTGTAGAGGTTGTGTTGCAGATGTGTACATTGGTGCTGAGTATTTCATAGTCGTGTATAATCTCTGAAGTGGTGTCCATCTGTTTCAAAAAGAAGCATCTCTGATGAGGAATGAGGTCTACGCCATTTATCTTAATAGGTCTTTTGGTCCAAGTTACCTTCATTCTGGATGCAACAGAGAATAAAAATTAAATACAGAGGACCTGCTGTTTGATTAGGTTTTAAATCTGGCCATACTATTACATTACTAGTTATAGAACATTGCAGGTTCCTTGGCTTGGTCATTAACTGCAGTTTTCTTTCTTAGTTTTTGAACAGAACTGGTAACAGTGTCCATCATATTGGGTTATCATGAGGACAAGAAAGGATATATAATATGTTAAACACTGAGAACAATGCCAAAAATGTAAAAAGAACTGGCTGGCATTTGAAATTATCGCTGCTCAGTGGTATGTTCTTCCCACAGGTTTAATCAAAACTCAGAAAAAATGTATTTGAAGATTCTTTACTCAGTTCAGTAGCAATATCTCTAAGAATCTCTCTTTGCATCATAGTGAGAGATTGATTCAATAAATGTTGGCCAGAAGACACTATTTCCTGACACAGTTTACCAATCATTTAATACAGTAAATGTTTAAGAAATGCAAAACTGTTTCTTTCCTTACATATAATGAAACTCTGAGCTCAAAGAATGACCTTCAATCTCCTAAGCATATAGGCTTTTATTCCTCTGTGTCTCCTGCCCTTGTTTATGCCCTCCATCCTTTCCCATCTAGAGGTAAGTGCTAGTTATCCTTTAAGACACTGTCTCCTCTAAGAAATCTTTGCTAATGCACTTCTACCCACTATCTCAGTCTACCAACCAGCTCCATAGTAAGCTGAGTAAACTAATCTGTCACTACCTTTCTTCTGGGTCATTATGTGCCCTCTTGTCATTACATGTATTCACTATCTTGTCGTTTTATTTTCTTGTAGTCTTCCTTCATCAGCCATACTGATTATTTCATACAAGCACTGTAACTTTCCTCTTTGTCCTCTGCATCTGTGCCAATAGTGTCATAGAGCAAGGTAGAAGTTCAAGAAACATTTGTGAATAAATAAACAGACTTATCTGCAAGCTCAACATCCTTTCATCGTTTGGAATGTGTGCTATGGAGCAAACCGAAGAAGACTAAAATATGACCAGTAAGCTAAAGAATGAGTAATCTAATTACAATAACAGGACACATGTGCATAAAAATGTGTGAAAGGCAATGGATCAGCAATATCTGCAATAAACTATGCCGTAAACAGCTTCATAATCTTAATGATCTGAAATAGCAAATCATCTTTGCACTCTGAGATCTTTTTCTGTCTTACTCAGCTTTGGGCTGGGTCCCAGGCTTCAGGCTGGCTGCAGTTTGTTAGGGCAACTTTCTCATGGTTTGTCACTGTTACAACAACAACAACAACAAAAAACAAAACAAAACAAAAAAACGGCAAGCCAAGCATGAATTCCCATTTAGCTTTCTGCTCAGCTCCCACTGGTTAAGGCAAGTCACACCTGATGAAGAACAGCACCAAAGGGAAAGGGAGTATGCTGCCCCACAGTGGGGAAGGTAGGAAGTGAACTTATGTTAATAATGCTTAGATTAGCACACAGTACAGCTGACTGTCCATTTAAAGTGCCAGGTGATGCCACTAGGTTCCTTGAAGAGAACAATGAGTAAGACTTCACTGGATAAGAGTAGTCTGAGAAAAGTTTTCAAATATGACAACTCTCTAGCCATCCCATAGAAAATAAAAGGTTAAAAAGGAAACACAGTAACATTCCAGAGAGGAGAAAACAAAACAGGTGGCAACAAAGTAGGATGCAGAAAGCAGTCTGAGGTATGTTAAGGAACAGCTGAATGTGCCTAGAAGGGGTCCGAAGCCAGCCATTTGTCTTTCAGCATATTTAGCTATCAGAGTACTTGAAGCAATTGGATAGCATGACTCATGACTCAACTTCTTTTCTCATTTTTCCCCCAACACAGCTTCTCTGACCCAAAATAACAATCAGGATTCCCGGTTATAAGTAGAAGAGTTTCTGAACAGCTGAATCATAACACAGTGGCAAAGAAAGTTGCTTTAAAAAAAAAAGGAAATGGAGAGAGTCAGGGAGCCATGGACAGAGTCACATCCCCTCCTGTGAACTTCACAGGACAGTCTGGGACAACTTACAAAAACGGAGTTTGGAGCTCATTGGGTGCCAAGAGTGGTGGTGTTAGCTCAGTGGTGAAATGCTGAATGACAGCTTGTTCTGTGCCCAGGGCTCTAGTTTCAATTCAAAGCCAGAGAGTCAGAGAGAGAGAGAGAGAAAGTCATGCCATCAGCATTAAGACACTGTGGAACACTGGGACATACATATTAGTGCTTCTGTGTTATCTCAACAGGTGCAGCTTCAAGTGATGCTTAACTGTAAAATGTAGTCTGAGTAGTGATGCTATCCACACACCTGCTCTGGATCGACCTCAACACTGAGATGAGGGAACCTAACTGATTGATCTGAAGTCACCATCCATATCCTGGCTATTGAGGTTGTTAGGAAATAGGTACAAGCAACTTATTAGTATTTTAATGCTTAGTTATACTAAGAAATAGGTTGTTTCCACTAATAAGGCTAAAAAAAATCCAAGAATTGACAGTAGATCAGAAACTGGAAGTCAAAGTAGAACCAATGACTTTATTACTTTTTTTATATAACAAAACAAAAAAAGGCAACACCCCCACTTCTGCTTTTTTTTTTTTCACAAGTCTCATACCAACTTCATTCATACATACTTCCTCTGGAAACCCATAGGAATTTCCTTTGGAACTACTTTTTTCACACTCATGCAACTTCTTTTAACTTTTAAAGATTTTATGATTGGACATGGAACAAAAACTAGGGGAAAGGCTAACCAATAACTGACCAAACTTGAGACCCATCCCATGGGCAAGCACCTATCCCCAACACTATTAATGATACTCTGGTATACTTGCAGACACAAGTCTACCATGGCTGTCCTGTGAGAGGCTCCACCCAGCAGCCTACTCAGACAGATGCAGACTCCTATAGTCAAACAATGGATAAAGCCTGAGGACTCTTATGGAATGGTTTGGGAAGGACTGAGGGCCCTGAAGAGGATAGGAACTGCACAGAAAGGCCAACAGAGTCAACTCACCTGGACCCTTGGGGCTCTCAGAGACTGAACCACCAACCAAAGAGCATACACGGACTGGACCTAGACCTCCCTGCTACATAAAAATATGTAGCAGATGTGCAGATTGGTCTTCATGTAGGTCCTGAACAATTAGAGCCAGGGCTATCCCAAAACCTGTTGCCAATAGGTGGGGTATAATCTAGCTGGGCTGCCTTGTCTAGCCTCAGTGGGATAGGAAGCGCCTAGCCTTGAAGAGACTTGAGGTGCCAGGGTGGGGTTATACCTAGGGGCCCTACTCACACGGGGGAGGGGGAAGAGGAGAGGGGATGGAGAAAGGATTGTGGGAGGGGCTGACTGGAAGGGGACAGTGGGTGAAATGTAAAGTGAAGAAGTAAAATATAAAAATGAAGATAAAAAATATGTTATCTATGAGTACAGCATCACAGTTCTCAGACACACCAGAAAAGAGCATTGGATCCCATTAGAGATGCTCATGAGCCACCATGTGGTTGCTGGCAATTGAACTCAGGACCTCAGGAAGAGCAGTCAGGGCTCTTAACTGCTGAGCCATCTCTCCAGGCCCTCATGTAACAATGTCCAGATGCATTAATTCATCTGGAGTGTAAGCAGTGTGTGGAAACTGATCATAAATTGTATTTCCGTGTATTCAAATGTGATCTTAATATTTTGATTTCATTACTAATTTTCAATTGATTTTAATAAGTGTGATTGTTTGACTTAGCTGCACTCCGTAGGCTTAGGCATTTGAATATTTGGTCCTCAGTTGGTAGTACTGTTTGGGGACACTTGGGTGGTGCAGCCTTGCTGGAGGAAAGCTAGGGATAGGCACTGATAAGCGGATATTAGCCCAGAAACTTGGAATATCCAAGACACATTATGGAAAACAGAAGAAAATCAAGAAGGATGACCATTTGTGGATACTTCATTCCTCCTTAGAATAAGGAACATAACTCTCATGAAAGGTTATAGGTACAGAGACAAAATTTAGAGCTAAGATGAAAGGATGGACTATCCAGAGAGTACCCCATTCCGGAGTCCATCCCATCATCAGCCACCAAACCTAGATACTAATGCTCATGCCAGCAAGATACTGCTGAAGGGACCCTGATATTGCGGCCTCTTGTGAGGCTATGCCAGTGCCTGGTAAACACCGAAATGGATGCTCACAGCCAGCTACTGGATGGAACACAGGGTCCCCAATGGAGGAACTAGAGAAAGTACCCAAGTACCTGAAGGGGGCTGCAACCCTGTAGGTGGAACAACAACAAGAACTAACCAGTACCCCCTGGGTTTGTGTTTCTAGCTGCATATGTAGCAGAAGATGACCTAATCGGCCATCAGTGGGAATAGAGGCTCCTTGGTCTTCCAAACTCTATATGACCTAGCACAAGGCAAGGCCTGGGCCAAGTAGTGGGAGTGGGTAGGTAGGGGAACAGAGATGGGGGGAGGGGTATGGGAAACTTTCGGGATAGCATTTGAAATGTAAATAAAGAAAATAAAAAAAAAAAGACTGTAAAAACTATTTCTGGTCTCTCTGCTCCATACTTATATTTAAAGATGTGAGATTTCAGCTTCTGCTCCTGCACTAACTAAGCCTGCTGCTAGCTGCCATGCTTCCGTATCTTGAATAACTCTCAGCCCTTTGGAACTGTAAGCCCAAATAAACCCTTTCTTCCATCAGTTGCCTTGATCATGCTGTTCTAATCACACGGACAGAAAAGCAATTAGGACGGTAAGCATGTGGAATAATGGGTGTCATTCCGACAGTCTCACACAGATGTCACACTTTGTTTGTACTTACTCGTCTCACCCCACAGTAGGACTTTTCCTATTAATGTGATTTTTATTAAATGACTAATAAAAAGAAGTGAGCACTGACGACATGAAAGTTGCAAGCAACATATGTCATTCTGATATATTTTTTAAACAGAAAGTCATAAAAGCCTAATGTAGGTCTTGAGATTAGACAGGAAAGACAGATTAGACAAACACCAAGCATGGCTGCTTTGGTGCAAGAATGAGCACCTACTATGTGTATGTCTTCCCAAGACCTGACCTTCAGTGATATTTCATTAGCACCTTAAATTAAACTGGCCATGGTAGGAATTTTACTAAGGCTATGAATCTAGACTCTCTTTTACGCTAGAGAAACAGCTATTACGCATTTTTCTCATTTATCATTGATTGAAGGAAAAAGAAATACTCTGTCTATTCCTCTCATTCTGTCAAATTAATATTTAGCAATTTAGATGTGATTGCACATATGCTATCTATATTTTGCACATGACTCTTTCCAGTGTGGATTTTCAAATCAGAATAATGTAGTTAATGAGGAAATGGCATAATGTATAAAAGAATAGAGAAGTTGATGTATGCATATATTTTAGCTTAGCTTTTTTTTTTTAAAAGACAGTGTATCTTCGGATGCCAGTCAAATGACAATTTAACGAAGTGTGATTTAGTTTTAGGAGATGAGATAATGGTGGAGAAGATAAACAGCTAAGGGAATGTTCCTACTCCATCATCCCCACCCCTTCCCTCCCATGCTACCCTATGACTTCCCCTTGTTAATGTGTACATTGTCACCTCAGAAGGCTGAAACAATACTGTGGGCAAAGGCCAACTGTGGCAGTGCACCTTCAAATGAACATTGGCAAGACACAATGGAAAACACCTCCCTTCAAGTAGAAAACAACGTGTGCATCTCCTTTGGAACTGTTTGATTCTAGCCCAGCTTCATAACCTCCTCGTTCAGATGTTAATGAAATGCTTTCCAGGATCCACTCAGTAAAAGCTTTACTGCTAAATGGTTGCATGGCATCAGCTGTGTTATTCTCCCAGGGCTGTGTGGACTCTGCTGCAATGTGTCCATCAAAGGGAACAATGCAGTCGGGTCTCTAAAGGACTTCTTTGGCCAGTGTTAAGTGGAAGAATGACAGCGTTTCCCTTTATACAATGAAGGACACTTGCACTTAAAAGTCTTTAAGAACAGAAATACTGAGAGCAGTGTCTGTAAAACGTTAAAGTTAAATGTGGGCTTTTTCTTTATTGTAAAGCATCTGGTTTCTGTAGAATGAATCTTGTTGATGCCAGTTTCAAGGTTGCTGTTCTTTGTGCTTTTAAACCAAGGTCAAAATGAGAGGCAGCTCAGAGGCCTTGAGATTGTCATTGACAAGGAAAATAGAAGCTTTATAGCTGTAGCACTAATTAATCACATCAAGAAAAATAGAAAGAGGAAAAATATATGCATAAACACATGTATACACATGTGATTAACCCTGTCAACAGCTAATTGAAATTTACTTTATGATCTTATACATGTCATCATACATAGCCAAAACACAAGCTAGGCTTAAATATATATTCTGGAGTTAGATGAGCTTAGGGGAGAAATGTACTTTCTTTGACAATATTTTTCCAAAATACTGTTGGAGGCAAGGATGGCCTTAAAGAAATCTACACTTTTTGTGTTATTTCAGCTAAAATGTGAATCTGAGATGTAGCTCAGTGGCAGCGAACTTGCTTAGCATGTGCAAGACACTGGATTCACTCTGTAATACAACAAAAATAATTTGAATTTTTATTGTTGATGGATCCTCACATCTCATAAGTAACTTAATAAAATGCCTTTTCCCAACATACTTATCATTTTATATTTATTTTTAAAAATTATATACTTTATAATTGATCACATCTCTTCCCCTCCCCCAGCTCCCTCTAGATCTTTCTTGCCTTCCTACCAAAACCCTGACTGATACCCAGATGAATGTGTTTATCTTGAAAAGCAAAATACAACATCAAGATGTCAAACCTAGAAAACTGCTCAAGTGTTTAAACTCAGGCCATGTGCATAAAATGAAGTTTTTTCAATGTCACAGGATACTTATTCTGAGTTTTCTACAGCAAGCATTTAATGAGCACTTTATACACATTACTTGTGGAACAGCTTTACTGCAGATAAATGTATGTTTAGATACTTTGGGGTTTTTTGGGGTTTTTTTTTTGGAAGCAACCATTCCAAGCTTATTTACAGTAGCCTCACAATGAACTCTTTGGGTTAACTTTTCATTATATCTCACTCTTGGTGAAAAAATTTTGCTACCTTAAAGATGTTTTTTCCTCAACTGAAAATTAGAAGCTGTTTTCAGGAAGAAACTGTATTTAATTTATTTGCATAAATAGTATCATATTGCTATAAGAAACTGGACTATTGCAACTCCAAAGGAAAGTGCTAGATGGAGTGGCACACACTTATAACCCTACCACTGTGGACTCTGAGGCATGATCATGACGTTGAACCAGCCTGGGATACAAGCCCCGTTCAAATCAGCCTGGGCTACACAGAATGACTATATCTCAAAAATAAACATGACTATTAATACAGTAGCATTTCACTCTTCTAGGATGTTAGAAATCCAGTGTGTGTGTGTGTGTGTGTGTGTGTGTGTGTGTGTGTGTGTGCCCATGGTTGCACATATGTGGAAATCAAATGACAGAAGTCAGGTTGCAGAAACATTTTTGTTCTTTCACCATGTAGGCCCGATGGACTGAATTCAGGTCATTAATCTTGTCAGCAAGCACCTTTACCCACTGAGCAATCTTCCATCCTGGCCCACTTGTAAGCTTCTGAAGTTACAGCAATCACCAAGTGCCCATTGTTCCTCCAGTATCCCTCCCCTGGAGGAATCATGGATATCAAAGTAAGGGAGCACAATTTCTGACATAAGGAGATAGGAAAAGGCTATGCAATACAGACTGGAGTTTAGGAAAGTTACTAGAGAGGGTAACTTCTAAATCAGTACAGGAATGAAAGGAGAAAGATTAACCAAGCTACAGAAAAAGAATGGAATTATAAAAAGTGGGCAGTGCAATTGTTGAGAAAAATAAAAGGGCCTTGGAAAGAGAATTGGTTGAGTTGTGTCTAGAGTTTAACATCTGAAGAAAAACTGTGATAGGTGGTTCTAAAGATGATCAGGAGCAAATGCAGGGCCCTCAGCACCATGTGAGTTGTCTTAAAGCTCTATGAACCACATGGCAGCTATAAATCACTGCTCAGCTTCAGTAATGAATCAAGGAAACATTTAGAGCTGGAAATCACCACTCTGATCACTTAGTAGAAACTGGAATGATTATCACAAAGACTGGAAGGGGGCCAACTACATCTGCAGACTCCAGTGTCGGACTAATAACCTAAACTAAAATGGTTACGGTGATGGTCGGAATACTTAAATGTAGGATGAGAGGAGATTAGTTAATGGGACCAATAAGACCGGGTGATTGGTCATGCACGGAAAACAAGGGTAAGATACATCTGTGCTGGAGTTTTTTCACCTTGACAGTATTATCATTTTGGTCTAGATCATTCTTTGTTTTGAGAGCTGGCCTATGTGTTAAGGATGTTTAGCAGCACTGCTGGATTGCACTCACTAATTAACAGAAACATTCTCCTCATGATGGCAACCAAAATTGCCTGCAAACATCTACAAGTGTCCTCTGAAAGAGTCTAATCATCCCTTTTTGAGAATTACTGTTAACTCAAATAAGGCCTTTCTGACATTAGTTCTGTATCAGCATCACCTGAGAAACATTTACATCATATTAACGGTCTATATTCATCATCTGTTCACTAAGTCAGAATCTTAGAGAATAAAATCATGTTTTTTTCTAAAATCCTTTTATAGTGTGCACTTAAACTTGAGAGAACTGTGAATATAGATCATATTTGGTAACACACACTTTTAATCCCAGCCATCGGGAGGCAGAGGCAGGAAGATCTCTGAGTTTGAGGCCAGTCAAGTCTACAGAGTGATTCCAGGACAGCCAAGGTTACACAGGGAAACTGTCTGGAGAAACAAACAAACAAAGCTCCAATAAACTAAGATGGTTCCACAAATATTACACCTTTTGTATGATTTCAAACATTTTGAACCAAACTTTTAAGCATTCTTTTATTTCAAAATGAATGTAATTATAATATTCTTTTATGACTCAGGACGATAACTATGAGCATTTGATAATTTTTATATATAAAATATAGAAACTGCTGTTAGGCATCATTAGTATCTGGGGAGGCATGCAACTCTGTACCACGCAGCACTTAGTTTTCATCAGTTTGGTAGAGTATAGCATTTGGGATCATTTCATATTTTTATCTGTCCTCTCTCACTTGAAGCCAACTTTGTTCCTTACATCTCCTATCCCAGGCAAACTTAGGCTTTAATCAACTATAGAATGTTAAAATGTCTAAGCCAGATCATATTAAGTAAGAAAATGATAATAAACATCTTTCAAAGGACTAAGAATGAGGGACAGGAGAGAAGGTTCAGCAGTTAAGAACATTTGGTGCTCATGTACAGGACCCACTTTAGTTCCTAGCACCCACTTTGGGCAGACCACAATAGCCTGTTACTGTAGATACAGGTGGTATGTCGTCCTCTTCTGGCCACTACTGATACTGCAGCCATATGCAGAAACAGACATATCATAAAAACTAAAATAAATTATAATAAAAATAAAAATCAAGGGCTGGTGAGATGGCTCAGTGGGTAAGAGCACCCAACTGCTCTTCCGAAGGTCCGGAGTTCAAATCCCAGCAACCACATGGTGGCTCACAACCACCCGTAACGAGATCTGACACCCTCTTCTAGAGTGTCTGAAGACACCTACAGTGTACTTAAATATAATAAATAAATAAATCTTAAAAAAAAAAAATAAAAAAAATAAATAAATAAAAATCAAGATTAAGAATGAGTTTGATACAAGTATAATGATAATTAGAACGTGGAAAGCTTCAAAACTCAGCATATTCTAAGAGCCTAGTATAAGATAAGCATATAAGATAAAACCCCTGCATGATGGGGAAAAGGGCAACAACTCATATCCAAGTGGGCCTTGAGATTAGTCACCCAGCGCTGTACATGGAACAAGTGACATGCTGCAAACTTGTCAGGAAGAGCAAAGTCAAGGTGCTGTGCACAAAGGCCAGAAGAGACTTGGTTAGAGGAGATAGTCACAATGAGAGGGATCAGATGGGATGATTGCTCTGGGTTGGAGACCAGCTTTGTCAATGAGTTCCAGGTCAGCAACTGTTAAAGAGTAAGACCCTGTCTCCAAAAAATGAACCCAATGCACATGCATGATACATATATACATACATGCAAGCAAATGCTTATACACATAAAATTTAAAACAACACACCTTTTAAAATCTAAAATAAATATGCAAAAACATGAGAAGCATGCTAAAGTATGGACATAGGAGTGGCTCAGAAGCCTCCCATCACTAACTGAGGAACTGCAGATGGTTGGTGGCTTCTGGGAGAGAGAGCATTTAGTTTTTTATTAAGGGTGTGGTCTCTGGTAAGTCAGACCCTCCAATAGATAACCAGTGCTTCAATGGGTAGCACTAGTTGGACTCAGTGGATGATTTAAAAAGCAGGACTAGAGGTGGATATTAGAGGAATCAGGAGGCACAGAAGGTGAATATGATCAAAAATATTTTTAACAGAAATTCTTAAGGAGAAAATACTTTATTATTTTTTTAAACAAGCTGATGTGGACAATCCAGTCAATGTGGTGATATATGCAGACAATTCCATGACTTTGGGCAGCTGTTGGGGGTATGTACTTGAAATCAACTACCTCTTTTATGGGGGATTAAATAGGCTCTGGTTTCTATAGAACTGAAAAGTTCCTCTTCAGGTTGAAGCATCAAAGTGCCTACCTGCACGCCATCACCCTGATCCAGGGCAGCTATGAGAACCAACTGATCACTCAGAGTTGTCTCCTATGATGCGTATTTGTGCCAACTATGTCTCTGTGAAGTGTAACACTACTGTACTCAGGTCTTTTGTTTGTTTGTTTTTAATTAGTTATTTTCTTTATTTACATTTCAAATGTTATCCCGTTTTCTAGTTTCCCCTATGAAAATCCCCTATCCCCTCCCCCTGCTCCCCAACCCACGCACTCCTGCTTCCTGGTCCTGGCATTCCCCTATACTAGGGCATAGAGCCTTCACAGGACTAAGGGCCTCTCCTCCCACTGATGAACAACTAGGCCATCCTCTGCTACATATGCAGCTAGAGCCATGAGTCCCACCACGTGTTTTCTTTGATTGGTGGTTTAGTCCCAGGGAGCTCTGGGGGTACTGCTTAGTTCATATTGATGTTCCTCCTATGGGGCTTCAGACCCCTTCAGCTCCTTGGGTCCTTTCTCTGGCTCCTTCATTGGGGTCCCTGCTGCACTCAGGTCTTAAACTACCTAAGCTGGTTGAACTAGATCCAGAATGCTAGCCAAAAGCAAGATGTGTCCTAACGGGGACTCTATAAGTCACTCCAGTTATCTGACCTAGAAAACAGAACAGCCTGCGACCTGAGCCACGATGAAGGTCAGCTGCCGGTTTCGCACTGGCTTTGTGGCTTTGTTCAATTCAATGATGTTAACATGATCTGCTGAGCCTACCAGTTGGGGGCAGAAGGGTACAGGTATCAGGTACCATGTTCACTGTGTGGTCTGCACCCAACTACTGCCACAGCGGTAGGAATGTGCCAATCATATTGGAGCTAGACCAGCATCTCTAGAAAGATGTCATCGCCTTTGAGGGTTTGCCCTAGGAAACATCCTTCAAAAATACACCGAAAGTCTGTAGCTCACTCCCTCCTGTAACGATACAGCCCCTTCTCCTCTCCCCTCCCCTGTCCAAGGCCCTGTTACTCCACTTAGGGGCTGAGGAGCTGCCCCACCCACTTGCCCCCAAGGTTACTACTTACTTGAAGAGGTTAAAGCTTTAGCTACAGCCCTGCTTCCCCCACTGTTTCTCCTATTTGATCCATGACATTTCCAATCATTTTTCAGTTTTCTCCAGCTTAGTTTATTTTTAGTTAAAAGATTTCAAGAAAAAGAGAAAAATCTAATAAAAGAAAAAAATTGGTTCAAAGGAATAAAAACCTGGAATTTCACTATTTGGTTACATCAATAATGATTAATCGTGGTGCATTCATAGCGTGGAATAGTGGAAAGCCATAATTAGAGCTATTTAGGTGTTAGAAACAGAAGCACACTCCTATGATGGAGATAGATCCCAAATATACAGTTTACAACCATAAAAGATCATATTTTGTTTCATTTGTTACCCTTCTTTGGCCTG
The DNA here is from genome assembly GCF_900095145.1 of Mus pahari. NCBI lineage: Eukaryota > Metazoa > Chordata > Mammalia > Rodentia > Muridae > Mus > Mus pahari. The sequence continues at coordinate 73,644,939 of NC_034613.1, read as the reverse complement.
CTCCCCTCAGTATCTTATGAGTTTCCCCCAGAACAGTTCCTTAATAAATCACACAAGAATCCTCATCTCAAGGTCTGTTTCTAGGTGAGTCAACATAAGAGAGACTCCAGCTGTGGCATGGTTTGGAGAAGTCTTCACGCTCTACCAATAAGGGCTCCTGGTCAGAACCAGCTCATTTCCTCTACAGACAAATTTGCACAAAGGAAAATGACCAAAATTGTCTAGGAGGTTGTACAGCAAATAACCATAATGCAGCTATCTCTGGGAATTAGGAGGGAAAGGTGAAGCCACAACCGTCATCTGTCTGTCACTTAGCCCCAAACTCTGGAGTCACTGACTGCTCCCTCTCACACTGCCTTACCCTATAGTGAAGACATGGCTCCAGGGCAGCGGTGATTAGAGGGGGAGCTTTTAAAAAATGACTGGGTCATAAGGGCTCTGGCTTTTCCCAGCAAGCCCTTTTGTTCTCTGGCTGCCACAAAACAATCACTTTTTCTCTACCACATTCATTCACCATGAGGCAAATTACCTTGGTTGGGCCTAAAAGCAAATGGGCCAAGTGACTGTCAGTAGAAACCTCTGAGACCAGGAGCCATGATAAACCTTTTCCTCTTTGGGTCCTATTATTTTGTCCCAGGCACAGGCTACCTTCAGAGCGTACCTGGAATCTGGTCACCTGTCAACCAGACAGGGCCTGTGACTACCTCCCAAGTGGCTTCCCACTTCTAGCTCGTGGAGGGGTCAAATCTTGTCACTCCTCTCTGGAGCCCTCTCTGTCACATTCATAATCAAAGTCCTTACTCTTAAAATGCTTTGCAGAATCTGACCTCTCCGTGGACCTAGAGCCTCACTGACTCTAGACTGAGAGGCCCTTCCTCAAGGCATCTGCACATGCACCACACTCACCCCACAGACATACCCACAAGTCCACTTTCTGGTTTCCTAGTGCCACCTGATGTGATGGGCATTTTCTTACTTATTTGTTCACTGTCCATTTTGCCAATGAGAGTTTGGCTGACATCTTGCTTTTTATACCTTAGATCTTAGGTGTCCTATAGGGAGTTAGGTTGTTTGACTGGCTGCTTTTTTTTTAAACAAAGCCTCACTATGGAGCTAAATCTGGTCTTGAAAAGCAGTCCGTCTGCTCAGGGCTCCCAGTCCTAGGATTATAGTGAGCCACTTGCAGACTTATTATTCTTGTGCTTCTTGTAGAAAACACAAATTGAGTATTTGCTTCCTACTAGTGCTAGGTGGAGAGGGTCCTTCAGGAGCCAGACCCTTGCTGAAGGTAGAGTGCTTAGGTACACACAGGCCCAGATGCCTACATGGTCATTCGGGGGCTTGTGGTGTGGGAGGCAAGTTTGAGTTTGTCCCTGATAGATGAATGTTAAACACGGCCCTCACCTTCATCTCAAAAAATTACTCTCTCTCTCTCTCTCTCTCTCTCTCTCTCTCTCTCTCTCTCTCTCTCTCTCTCTCTCTCTCTCTCTCTCTCTCTCTCTCTCTCCCTGTGTGTGTGTGTGTGTGTGTGTGTGTATGTGTGTGTGTGTATGAAGTTCATAAAATTGTAAGTTTCCATATGGCTTTTCAAACTTCCTCAATGTTAATTAGCCATCCTCCAGCCCCATCTTGTGAACTACTCTTTTGTGCCTGTCCCCACTCAAGCCTCCCCCCCCCCGCCCCATCATCTCGCTTTTCCATCCATTTTAGCAGTTCTATATTGTCTGGATTTTTTTTTCATGGTAAGCATGACTTCCAATATTACAATTATGCTTTAAAATTTTGCAAATTTATTGCATGACTTAAACAGTGCATTTTTATCTGCATAGTAATTGTTTAAAAGTGTTTGAATCTGAAAACATACAGTGTGTTCCCACAGAACTTTAATGAAGTCTATGTTCAGATTCTCAACCTCTATGAATGTACTGTTCTCTAAAATTGATTCTACTGATCCTTACTCTACCTGCCTTTGCAAAAAATAACTTTCCTTGCTTTATTTCTCCATCCAAAATATTACTATAGTATATTTCCCTAGAGCATTAAAACCTCTGTGGTGCCCAAAACAGAATAATTAGAAGTATTAGTTTTGCTCTTGGGGAAATAAACGAGTTTAATGACTAAGTAACAAATCCATTATTGTGACAGGTAATTTCCAGTTTTTGCATTCAACAAAATGGTAGGATACAAACCTCATATTGAACTCTAACTTTTCACAGCATCTCCATAAGAACTTATCCAAAAATATTTTTATAGAATTAGAAAAAAATAACTTGTTGCTATTACATTCATTGGAATTTTTGGATGAGAATGGGGTTCAGAGGTATAGTATGTGCATAGAATGCTCAAGGCCCTTGCTCCCATCCCCAGAATTGACCATTGATTCACTTTTAATCAATTCTACTGTATATTTATTGTGTGTTCACTTGGATGTGTGTGAACACAAGAGTGAGATGGTGTGAGCTGTGGAAGTCCGAAGATAGTTTGGGGGGTGAGCTCTTCAAAAGTAACGTGGTCACTCTAACTCTAAATTAAGGTAATGAGGCTTGGCAACAGGCAACTTTCATCTGCTGAGCCATACACTTGGTCTAATTTTTAATCAACTCTTTAATTATAATTTATGTGATCTATTTGCATTTTGGTTATCTATGTCATAGGAATTATTATACGGATAACCTGCTGGAGAAGAACAAAACATTTTCCTTATAAAAGTTTCTGTCTATGTAACCCCGGATGCCATGAATCTCATTAATATACACATGAGTCTGGCCTCAAAATCTTAATTCGCCTGCTTCAGCCTTCCAAATTCTAGAATTAAAGTTATATATCACCACATCTGACTTAGAAGAAAAATATTTAAACTCAAGGATGATGGAAAAAAGCAAATCATTTTATTTTCATACGCATTTTTTAAAAGTTCTAATTTTTAATTTATTTGGGTTCATTCCTCTCTGGTATTTAATATAGGCTTCTGTGGCTTGCAGGGACAACTCAAGGAACAAGAACAAAGCATTCTAATGTGGAAAGGATTTTCTCATTTCTCTTGTGAAGGAGAATGCCAACATATCTGAAATATATTTTTGTGTTGTGGCATAATGTCCCTTCTCATATTTTCAAGGATTTTAATTAGTCATCTTACATTTTAACCCTACTAAGTTAAACAAAACATCTCAAGGATTACCAAGAAAATATGTTAATTTTCTATATGTAGTTTATCATAAATGTTTAATAAGTGCTTAAGAAGTTATACATATTTTGTACACATATGCATTTATGTACAGACAATATATACCTTATGAATTACCACTATAGACAACTTGGAGTCCAATTAGCACATTGAAATCCTCGCCATTTTTTTTTAAAGGAAAGCCTTTATGTTATCACTGGAGACTGGGTTGCGATAGAGGGATTAAAAGAGACATCTCAAACACAGCTCTGCCTGCACCTCCTGTGAAGCTTGGCTTCCAGCAAACCCATTGTTCAAAGCCAGGTGCTTTTTTTTTAATTACTATTATTATTATTAAGGTGAATGTCTTTTATTATTTTTAATTATTTTATTAGATATTTTCTTCATTTACATTTCAAATGCTATCCCGAATGTCACCTATACTCTCCCCCTGCCTTCCCCCCCACCAACTCACTCCCACTTCTTGGCCCTGGCGTT
>NC_034613.1:73637461-73640913 GCF_900095145.1 Mus pahari | reverse complement strand
ATCTTGGGTATTCTAAGTTTCTGGGCTAATATCCGCTTATCAGTGAGTGCATATCTAGTGACTTCTTTTGTGATTGGGATACCTCACTAAAGATGATATCCCCCAGATACATCCATTTGCCTAAGAATTTCATAAATTCATTGTTTTTAATAGCTGAGTAGTACTCCATTGTGTAAATGTACCACCTTTTCTGTATCCATTCTTCTGTTGAGGGACATTAGATTATTTCCAGCTTCTGGCTATTATAAATAAGGCTGCTATGAACATAGTGGAGCATGTGTCCTTATTACCAGTTGGAACATCTTCTGGTATATACCCAGAAGAGGTATTGCTGGATCTGCCGGTAGGACTATGTCCAGTTTTCTGAGGAACCGCCAGACTGATTTCCAGAGTGGTTGTACAAGCTTGTAATCCCACCAGCAATGGAGGAGTGTTCCTCTTTCTCTATATCCTCACCAGCATCTGCTGTCAAGCCAGGTGCTTCTTAATGTGGAGGGCTGTGAAGACTCTGGCATTTCCATACAACCTTTGTTATGTCAACATGTTCCAGAGTGGGTACTTATTTCAGGAGGCTTCTGCAGTAGTGAGTTTTCTTGTGGGTTTTTAACAGACCTTTAGAATCAGCTGCCCTTCTCCATCCTTTACCTTTCTCTCCCATCTTCTTTTTTATTTAATCCTCCTATTCTAATTTCCCTTTACTACATTCTCTTTCCCAAGCCTGGATCCAAATACTTGTATAAGGAGTGAGTTGGATCATTTGTAAATAAAATTGGGCATTTTAACATGATTTAGATGATAGGAAACAATTCTCATTTAAAACGAAGGCAGGGGAAGTCCAGGATGCAGCTAAGTTCTTTCTGCTCTGCCATCCTAACCAGTATACGCTCACCTCAAATATCAGGATAGTTCAGAAGCTGTATACAGCCCATTTGTATTTGGACCAACGGAAGTAGAAAGTTCAATAGAGGATAAAGAAGCCCTTCTACCCAGCTAATTTCTCTTCTCATTTATCTTGAAATTACCTTACAATTGAGAAAAAGCAGCATCAAACCTTACCACTAGATTTGAGTGCAATGTCTGATGAATATGTGAGGTAAGGCAATACCTGTTATTTTGCCTGGCTCAGAATTTCACAACTTATACATATTCCAATGCATCTTGTTGTATATGGTAAGTGTTATAATATTTTTGTCACATAAAGTAAAATAAGGAAGTTTGAAAAAAATTTTTTCAAGGTGACACAGGTGAGCATGAAGGCTTCAGGGTTAAAGACATCTGCCACCAAGTTTGAAGAGGGAGTTCCAACTCCTGGATACACGCGGTGGAAGGAAAGAACCACCTCTTGCAAGTTGTCCTCTGATCTCAAGTTGTTCTGTACTTTCTCTTGCCACACACTCCTCCACACACACAAAGAAAGAAAGAGAGACAGAGAAAAGAAACAAAGAAAATATATAAATATATATTGAAGAATTAGAAACATCATAAACTGTCTCAATTAAAAACTCATACTCTTGTTAAATTGACAGTGATTATCTATGAAACTGCCCATATACCACTGTGGTGATTCATGCACTATTTTGTATTGTACTGTTGTATCTATACTGATTATAAGTGGTGTGTTTTTATTACAGTAAGTGTGATTCTATGTTTAGATAGAACAGTGTTCTGGATGTGTTCTGGATGATGAGTGGGCCCTTTAGAGTTACAACCACTATAGAATTGAAGCTTTAAGGAGAGATTCATCAAATTATTTTAGTCAGCAGAAAGTAAGGAACAGTCTCTTCCAGGTTAGGGACAGTTCCACTGACAGGTTGTGGTACCAAGGTGACCCTGCTTAGCTAGGCTTGAAGTAGCAGATTGTAGTAGCAAAGGGGCAGGAAATAGCTGAACAGGTTAGGAAGAAACATCTTCATAGAACATTCTGCTCTGAAAACAATCAAGGGAGTCTGCTTTCTCTAACCAATTACTCATGACCTTTGCAATCTGTTTCTTAGAATTCCGCTGTCTGTCATTGTGTGTTGTGAACCCACTATTCTGTTAACTTCTGAGAACACTGTTAATAATACTTGATATAGTTCTGAAATTTTGCTCTAGATTGAAATGCTTTCATTTCTATTGAAATAAGTATTACAAGAAACCCAAATAGACATTTCTGTGTGAAATAATAATAATAATAATAATAATAATAATAATAATAATAATAATAATAATTGCCACTCTGGTTCACTTGGTACCCAACCAGAGGAGAAATTTCTCTCTAAAAGGCATTTCCCACAACATTGGAAAATTATACAACAAAACCAATTATACATATTCAATAGGCTGATTTACTCTTACAATTATTAATGTATTTTCTGAGTGAGCAAAGTTAATCATTTTGCATAAAATATATTAATCTTCATAACAAGAAGCCTGAGACAGCAGTGTTCCCATAAATTTGAAGCTAGCCAACAGTGCATAGTAAGAGCTTATCTTAAAGCAACAACAAAAAGAAAACTCCCTGTAACAAACAACTCGATGTGGTAGGTACGATTTTATCACAATTTTACTAATGAGGAAATAAAGCCAGGGCAGTTAAATAACTTGCTCCAAGTCACGCAGCATCAAGAGTCAGAATCTTAATTTCAATCTAGATGGTGGGTCTGGAATTAGAACAAAGGTGTTTGCCTTGGTCTTAGCGGTTGAAAACAGGCTGTTTCCATCACCGTCTTTACTAGCTCCTCCCAGATAATGGATTTTAGAGACCTATTCTCTAAATTTCATAATGTAGATTTATATTACAGTATTATTGTGGAGAATGTTTGCACGGAGAAAATGGTAAGCCAAACCTTGTGCTGTACTATGTTTACTTTCACACATGTGTAGTTCTTCGAGGCAATAGTCTGCTCTCCGATTTTATAGTGTCTTTGTATTTATGTGTGTGTGCATGTGCTACGGAGTGCATGTGGAAGTTATAGGACCACTATCTTAATGGACTCAGTTATCTCCATTCACCTTTCTGTGAGTTCCAAGGATCCAAGACCTCAAGTATACCTACCAATGCTATAGCCCTATTCCTCCTTTTTTAAAAAAAGATTTATGTATTATTATATATAACTACACTGTAACTGTCTTCAGACACACCAGAAGAGGGCGTCAGATCTCATTACAGATGGTTGTGAGCCACCATGTGGTTGTTGGGATTTGAACGCAGGACCTTCGGAAGAGCAGTCAGTGCTCATTTTTATTTATTAGATATTTTCTTTATTTACATTTCAACTGTTATCCCGAAAGTCTCCTATACCCTCCCCCTGCCCTGCTACACAACCCACCCACTCCCGCATACTGGCTCTGGCATTACCCTGTACTGGGGCATATGATCTTCACAAGACCAAGGGCCTCTCCTCCGATTGATAGCCCACTAGGCCATCCTCTGCTACATATGCAACTAGAGACACAGTTCTGTGGGGTAC
>NC_034613.1:73634791-73636196 GCF_900095145.1 Mus pahari | reverse complement strand
TTTCCCAATCTGTTGGTGGCCTTTTTGTCTTGTTGACAGTGTCTTTTGCCTTACAGAAGCTTTGCAATTTTATGAGGTCCCATTTGTCAATTCTCAATCTTATAGCACAACCCATTGCTGTTCTGTTCAGGAATTTTTCCCCTGTGGCCATATTTTCCAGGATTTTCCCCACTTTCTACTCTATAAGTTTCAGTGTCTCTGGTTTTATGTGGAGTTCCTTGATCCACTTAGACTTGAAATTTGTACAAGGCAATCAATTCACATTCTTCTACATGATAACCACCAATTGACACAGCACAAATTGTTGAAGATGCTGTCTTCTTTCCACTGGATGGTTTTAGCTCCCTTGTCAAAGATCAAGTGATGTTTGACCTGTCTGTCTCTGTACCAGTACCATGCAGTTTTTATCACAATTGCTCTGTAGCACAGCTTGAGGTCAGACATGGTGATTCCACCAGAGGTTCTTTTATTGTTGAGAATAGTTTTTGTTACCCTACGTTTTTTGATATTCCAGGTGAATTTGCAAATTGCCCTTTCTAACTCGGTGAAGAATTGAGTTGGAATTTTGTTTGGGATTGCATTGAATCTGTAGATTGCTTTCAGCAAGATAGCCATTGTGACTATATTAATCTTGCCGATCCATGAGCATGGGAGATCTTTCCAACTTCTGAGATCTTCTTTGATTTCTTTCTTCAGAGATTTGAAGTTCTTATCATACATATCTTTCACTTCCTTAGTTAGAATCACACCAAGGTATTTTATATTATTTGTGATTACTGTGAAGGGTTTTGTTTCCCTAATTTCTTTCTCAGCCTGTTTATCCTTTGTGTAAAAAAAAGTCCACTTATTTGTTTGAGTTAATTTTATATCCAACTATTGCACTGAAGCTGTTTATCAGGTTTAGGAGTTCCCTGGTGGAATTTTAGGGTCACTTATATATACAATCATATCATCTTCAAATAGCGATATTTTGACTTCTTCCTTTCCAATTTCTATCCCCTTGATCTCCTTTGTTGTCTAATTGCTCTATCTAGGACTTCAAGTACTATATTGAATAGGTAGGGCGAAAGTGGAAAGCCTTGTCTAGACCCTGATTTTAGTGGAATTGCTTCAAGTTTCTCTCCATTTAGTTTGATGTTGGCTACTGGTTTGCAGTATATTGCTTTTATTATGTTTAGGTCTGGGCCTTGAATTCCTGATCTTTCCAAGACTTTTGTCATGAAGGGGTGTTGGATTTTGTCAAATGCTTTCTCAGCATCTAAGGAGATGATCATGTGGTTTCTGTCTTTGAGTTTGTTTATATAGTGGATTACATTGATGGATTTCCATATATTAAACCATCCCTGCATCCCTGGAATGAAGCCTATTTTATCATGATCAATGATCGTTTTGATGTGTTCTTGGA
>NC_034613.1:73617535-73632120 GCF_900095145.1 Mus pahari | reverse complement strand
TGACTTTGCTTCCTTTAGTTCTAGAGTTTTTAGGTGTGCTGTCGAGCTGCTAGTGTATGCTCTCTCAAGTTTCCTTTTAGAGGCTCTCAGAGCTATGAATTTTCCTCTTAGGAATACTTTCATTGTGTCCCATCAGTTTGGGTATGTTGTGGCTTCATTTTCATTAAACTCTAAAAAGTCTTTAATTTCTTTCTTTATTTCTTCCTTGACCCAGGTATCATTGAGTAGAGTGTTGTTCAGCTTCCACATGAATGTTGGCCTTCTATTATTTATGTTGTTATTGAAGATGAGTGTTAGTCTGTTGTGATCTTATAGGATGCATGGGACAATTTCAATATTTTTGTATCTGTTGAGGCCTGTTTTGTGACCAATTATTTGGTCAATTTTGGAGAAGGTACCATGAGGTGCTGAGAAGAAGATATATCCTTTTGTTTTAGGATAAAATGTTCTTTAGATATTTGCAAATCCATTTGTTTCATAAGTTCTGTTAGTTTCAATGTGTCTCTGTTTAGATTCTGTTTCCAGGATCTGTCCATTGATGAGAGAGAGGGTATTGAAATCTCCCACTATTATTGTGTGAGGTACAATGTGTGCTTTGTGCTTTACTAAAGTTTCCTTAATGAATGTGGCTGCCTTTGCATTTGGAGTAAAGATATTCAGAATTGAGAATTCATCTTGGAAGATTTTACCTTTGATGAGTATGAAGTGCCCCTCCTTGTCTTTTTTGATAACTTGTGGGTTGGATGTCAATTTTATTCAATATTAGAATGGCTACTCCAGCTTCTTTCTTTGGACCATTTGCTTGGAAATTTGTTTTCTAGCCTTTCACTCTGAGGTAGTGTCTATCTTTTTCCCTGAGGTGGGTTTCCTATAAGCAGCAAAATGTTGGGTCCTGTTTGTGTAGCCAGTCTGTTAGTCTATATCTTTGTATTGGAGAATTGAGTTGATTGATATTAAGAGATATTAAGGAAAAGTAATTGTTGTATCCTGTTATTTTTGTTGTTAGAGTTGGGATTCTGTTCTTGCAGCTGTCTTCTTTTAGGTTTGTTGAAGGATTACTCTCTTGCTTTTTCTAGGGCATAATTTCAGTCCTTGTTTTGATGTTTTCCCACTATTATCCTTTGAAGGGCTGGATTCGTGGTAAGATATTGTATGAATTTGTTTTTGTCATGGAATACTTTGTTTACTTCATCTGTGGTAATTGAGAGTTTTGCTGGGTATAGTATCCTGGACTGACATTTGTGTTCTCTTAGGGTCTGTATNACATCTGTCCAGGATCTTCTGTCTTTCATAGTCTCTGGTGAGAAGTCTGGTGTAATCCTAATAGGTGTGCCTTTATATGTTACTTGACCCTTTTCCCTTACTGCTTTTTTTTTTTTTTTTTTTTTTTTTTTTTTTTTTTTGGTTTTCTGAGACAGGGTTTCTACGTATAGCCCTGGCTGTCCTGGAACTCACTTTGCAGACCAGGCTGGCCTTGAACTCAGAAATCCACCTGCCTCTGCCTCCCAAGTGCTGGGATTAAAGGCATATGCCACCACAGTCCAGCTTCCCTTGCTGCTTTTAATATTCTATATTTATTTATTGCATTTATTGTTCTGATTATTAAGTGTCCGGAGGAATTTCTTTTCTAGTCCAGTCTATTTTTGGAGATCTGTAGGCTTCTTGTATGTTCATAGTCATCTCTTTCTTTAGGTTAGGGAAGTTTTCTTCTCTAATTTTGTTGAAGATATTTACTGGCCCTTTAATTGAAAATCTTCATTCTCATCTATAACTGCTATTCTTAGGTTTGGTCTTCTCATTGTGTCCTGGATTTCCTGGATGTTTTGAGTTAGGTTATTTTTGCATTTTGAATTTTCTTTGATTGGTCTTTCCATGTTTTCTATGGAATTTTTCTGCACCTGAGATTCTTCTCTCTCTTGTATTCTGTTGCTGATGCTCATATCTATGGTTCCTGATTTCTTTTCTAGCATTTCTGTCTCCAGTGTTGTCTCCCTTTGTGATTTATTTATTGTTTCTACTTCCATTTTTAGATCCTGGATGGATTTCTTTTATTCTTGCACCTGTCTGCTAGTGTTTTCCTGTAACTCTCTAAGGTATTTTTGTGTTTCCTCTTTAAGGGCTTCTCGCTGTTCACCTGTGTTTTCCTGTATTTCCTTCTGAAAGTCCTCCATCATCATCATGAGATGTGACTTTAGATCAATATCTTGCTTTTCTGGCGTGATGGTGTATCCAGGACTTGCTATGGTGGGAGAGTTTGGTTCTGATGATGCCAAGTAACCTTGGTTTCTGTTGCTTCTGTTCTTACGCTTGCCTCTTGCCATCTGATTATCTCTAGTGCTTGCTGCCCTCAATATATCTGATTGGAGCCTGTCCTTCCTATAATCCCAGTTGATTTAGGACTCTGAAGAGTCCAGATTTCTCTGTGATCCTTTGATTGCGGGCCCTGTGAACCTGAGATTCTGGGTGTGTCTGAGTTCTTGGCAGTCAAGCTCCTCTGAGACACTCAAATACTAGTGTGACCCAGCTCCTGTTATCCTGGGATCCTGTTGTCCTAAGATCCTGGGCATGTTACAGTGCCTGGAAGTGGTGTCTCCTCTGAGGACCATGGAGCTGTCTGTTCTGTTCAAAACCAAGTTAACCAGTTCTGATCAGAAGGAATCCGAGCCTATGGTCAGGCAGGGCTCCTGAGTCCTTGCTCCTGCTGTCACAGGCACGTCAGAATTGGTTTGGAACAGATGTTGTGTTCCAAAGATACTAAGATCGCGTAGAGAGTCCTCTGGGGACTGTGGAGGTGTGCGCTGATTCACTCCCAAGGTGACCAGCAGCTGGTGCCCACCGGAAGGGACTTGTGGCACTGGTCAGGCAGATTTTCCACTTCCCTGCTTCTGGCTCAGGTCCCGCTCGATTGGATTGGAACCAATGTTGTGTTCCACTCACCAGTGATCCTAAGATCATGTGGAGAGTCCTCTGGGGACTGTGGGGGTGTCCACTGATTTGCGCCCAAGGTGACCCAGAGCTGGTACCGACTGGAAGGGACTTGTCCAGTCAGTGCTCTTAACCACTGAGCCATCTCACCAGCCCCACCCTACTCCTCCTTACTGCTCCTTTTCTTTATGCTCCTCATTTTTCCTGAGGTTGCCTGGTCATATTATTTCTTGATGTTATTACAAAATGGGTTTCTTTATAATGCTTTCACACAGGTGTATTATTTTATTTTGCACACACTCTCCTTCATCTTGTTGTTCTCAATCCTCCTAGTTTCCTTTCCATCAATGAGGCTCCTTTACCTTTCATGTCTATGCATTTTAACATTAAATGAAACAATTGATCCGAGATGCCTTCACAATGCAATTCATAAGTTTTTAAGAATTTATTTGGAAAGGGTAAATGAGGACTCCGCCAAACTTATACCCTTAGGGCAGGAAATAAATACAAATCTTCCAAGCTAGTTTCTAAATTGTCATGAAAGAAGGAAGCCAAGAATTGATTACAATAACTTTAATGAGATTTGTCAAACATTGGTACTAACATTGGTACTAACAGCAATAAAGAAAACATGCAAAGTCCATTCAAAACCCACATATTTTGTGGACTTGCTATTATCAATATTTGTTTAGGAGAATGTTTGTGTCTCTAGCTTTCAGAACAATATACTGTACATAAGTACATTTGGTGTGTGTGTGTGTGTGTGTGTGTGTGTGTGTAAAACTGAATGTCTTAAGCATGATTCCTTCATGTGTACCACTTTCTGTCATTCTAGAACAAGGTAGATATAAAATAAGAGAGTGGTATTAAAGTGATGCAATATCTAGCATCTCTCCCCTCCAATATATCTTATTTGCTCATAGTTTGGACTCTAGGCTGGTAATGGCATGTGATGTTCTTTTATCTAATTGGTTGTTTGGTTTTGCTAGTCCCTGGAAAAATTATACATAAAATTAAAGCAAAATCTAGGCATTCATTTTTATTGTGATTTTCAAACCCATCAGACCTTGAAAAATTAAGATTTGTGAGAACAATCTTACTCTTCTTTGGAAACACCAAGGACCATATTAAAATAGGGGGTGTTGGACATCAGTGGAAGGAGCAGCCCTTGGGCCTGAGGGGGTTTGATGCCCCAGTGTAGGGGAATGCCAGTGCAAGAAGTGTGTGTGTGTGGGGGGGTGGAGCACCCTCATAGAGGCAAGGGAACGGGGAAATGGGATAGGAGGTTTCCAAAGGGGAGACCTGGAAAGGGGAAAACATTTGAACTGTAAATAAAGAAAATACCCATTTTTTTAAAAAAAAAAATACGGAGTGTTGTTTCAACCTGTTTCTTATGACTTCAAGGAGGAGAGTTGTCTGTTGAAAAACATAAACTTACACCACTTTACACCATAAACCTAAACCATTCTATCTCCTAACTCCTTTCAGTATTGAAGACTTGTGTTAACTAAGAAACCCCTATTAATTACAAATATATCTAATGGAAATCTTGTTCTCATCACTAACTTCTAATATTTTTAACATTTTAATTATTATCTACCCAAATGTTTCAATGATCCATGATTTCTGTCTGAATAGTACTTACTTTGTTTTATTTTGTTTTGAGAAGTGCTACAAACTGAAACCAGGAACTGACACTCGGGAGACCAAATATGCCTCTATAAATTTAATGTAAAATATTCCCACAGATCTACATGTTTGAACAGCTGGTCCTCTGATAATAGTATTGTTTTAGGGGCTATGGATCCCAGATGGAAGAGGTGGGCCATTCAAGACAAACATTTGAAAATATAACCCATGCCTTGCCTAGCAACAATAGAAGATATGATGTACCTAGTCCTACTGCAACTTGATATGCCACGGCAGAGTGATATCAATGGGAAGCCTCCCCTTCTCTGAGGCAAATGGGAGGGCTGGGAGATGGGGATGAAAGGAAGTGAGAATGAGGCACTGGGAGGGGAAGGGAAGTTGCAATCAGGATGTAAAGTAAATAAAATAATTAATTTGAAAAAGAAAATATAGCTCAGTCATAGTTCTGTTATATTTCTGTTTCGCGACCTTCTAAGATGTGAGAAACAGAAGCCACAATGTCCTGCTACTTCAGTGTAAACCAACAGTTGACATATTTTTCTTGCCCTGGTGGACTGTACTTCCTAAAACCATGAGCCAAAGTAAACTTCTTTTCTCTTCATTTTTCCCTGTAAGATATTTTATCACAGCAGTAAGAAAACGACTTTGTACCACTAACACATAACACTTTTCTCTTTGGCTATTTTAGCATCATGAAAGAGAAGGAGGACTATAGAATTGGTACCAAAGATACCTGAGAATAGCTTTGTGAAACAGTAATGTGGTTTCCAGTGTTGGTAGCTAGAAATATGTCAATGGAAGAATTAATAATCTGCTGCTATCAGTCAATCCCCATGTACTGCCGTGGCCTGTGATTTCTAACTGCCTGAATCACACTTGTTTTGCTTTATCTTGGGTAGTGCTAGAGATTGAAGCTGGGGCTTCTTTATGCTAAGCACACACTCTATATGTACATGATTTTTTGTTTTATTGAAAAATACTGTTGATATATCATTAGCTTTAAACATTTCCATTTTATAGCCAGTTAACACTAAAAATATAGCACAACACATTCAGTGGCATAGAGCAACAATTATTTCTCTCTGCTCACACATTTGCAAATTGACTGAACATTCAATCATCTTTAATAGGTTGTGACAGGCTTGGTGCCAAGCTCCAAATTTGTCCAAGGGAGTTATGTGCATCTTTAATCTCCTATTGCCAATCAGGCGTGAGGATGCATGTCTATATTCTCATCACCTGGGAGGCAGAGGCAGGAGGATTTTCAGAAGTTCATATCTAATCTAGAAGATATACACACTCAGGGTTCCATGGGAAGATAAAGTCTCCTAAAATGTTATACATGAGAGAGAAGCATATGAGGATAGGAAAAAGTACATGAAATCTCTTAAAGCTGCAGCTGAAAATTCCCACTAATGCTTCTGTCCACATTTCAAAGGCTAACGCATATGTGATGGCAAAACCTAATACACTGAGTGGAAATAACTTTAAGGCTTAAATAAAAGGGAATGGATATGGGAAGGAACAGAACATTGAAAATGTATATCCATGAAGACTATGACTATAAACCATTTTCATGAGGACCAGGAATATGCCTGATAAGCTCTATTGAAGTTTCCCATAAAAACAGACTCCTTAAAACTTAGTGAAATAAATCAGTGATCATTCATTAGTTTCTGATGACTAATTTTAATTTTAGGCTTGGCTGAGCAGTTTTGTATTCTGGCAGCATCAAAACCCACTCATACAGTTGCAGATAACTGATGGTCTTCCTACAAGTTGGGTGATCCAACAGAGCTCACATGCCTGACAGCTGATAATTAAGTGTTGGTTTAAAGTGTGTGTGTGTGTGTGTGTGTGTGTGTGTGTGTGTGTGTGTGTGTGTGATCATTATCATGGAATCTCAGCCCACTAGCACTAGTAAAAGCACTTTTCTACCCTTTCTAGAAGATTGCTCAGTAACAGATATTATAGTGTAGACCTAGAGTAATATCCAAAAGCCCATATGTTAAATTCTTAATTCCCAGCTTGCTACTATTAGAGGCTAGTAGAAACCTTAAAATGCAAAGCCAAATGGGAGTTCTGTAAGTCACCAAGGACAGGTTCTCAAAAGACACTGTGAGCCTACAATCTCTTGTTGATTTTGCTTACCCCCTGGTCAGGAGGAAAGCAGCTTTGTCTCCCCTGCATGTTCCTCATCATGGGCCAAAGATCAATCATAGACTGAATCCTCTAAAATAAGACAAATCAACCTTTTTCTCCTTTTAAGTTGTTTATTGTTTATGGTAATGAAAAGCTAATAGTAGAAATCCCTAAAGTCATACACAAGTAAAATGGAATAGGCAGCAAGGAGAGAGATGCCCTCACTAAGAGTATTCATGATGGTATCTCTTAGAGAGTTGTTGTATATATAATGTGCAATAAGGCTTATTTGAAGTATATGTGTTATTTATCTGACTCAAGGTTCCATCTGGTACTTTGAATGTATATGGAGCCAAGGGCACAGATTTGAGGATGGATAGTCACTTGAAACAGAAAAAGATAATTCTATTTTAACTGACACATGAATTAATTAGAAAAAATGTAGAGTACTAATATAAATAGAAAACTAAGCCAAGGTTATTTTTTACTAGAAAATTAATTACTGACAAATATAGCCAGTGAGAATCACAAATTGTTTTCAAATAAAGAAAATGAAACTAGACATTTTCTATTTTAATTATTTTTCTGCACAAATATTATTGTTGACATGCTCATGAACATGCCTTATCATTCCAGGAAATGCATCAATTTTTGTCTTCTTTCAATACAGTGTTTTTTATCCTTCTATTATTGATAGAAGCAAACATTTATGTTCAATTGATAAAACCGTTATTATCCTTCCACTAATTAATTCTATTTCTGTGGCTATGGTTTGTAAAATACTGCTTTTTATATCTTGAAGAACAAACAAAGCTGTCTCCTTTTTTTTATAACATTCCCTGTGATGTTAACACAAAGAATAAAATAAATAAGTTCTGTTCACTGTCAAAATTTATCTGTTTCAATTTTTTCTAAAACACAAAACATTATTAATGAAGCACTTAACATTAAACTTCCATCAGCCTGGTATAAAAACAACAATAATCCAGTAGATAAAGAGAAACATGGGAAACGCTTTTAGTAGGAGCCAGGAAAGGATTTATGTACTCTTAATGGAACTTTATAGGTTCAGGGTTCCATTATTTTGTCAGAGATATAAAGAAAGGGAAATTGAGCAATCTTTTTAATTGATTCCATGGAGTTTAGAAAGCTACTGGATAGATCTGGCGATGACTAAGGGCTAGAGTGAGTGAAAGAAATTTTTCTTATTAAATTTATAAGCAGAACCCTGGAGATCTAAATAAGTACAGCAATAAAAATAAATAAATACAGAGACACCACCATGCTCCCTATTGGTATAGTTGCAAGAAATAAAGGCGCAAAGCTCGAGCTGTCAGTGCACTCAAGTTTAAGAAACCATTGGATAATATTTGTTAGCAGAAGAGAGGAAGAAATGTGTCAATGCTACCCCAGTGAGAACTGAGTTTGTGCCCAAACCCACTAGACTAGAAGAGGAAGCTGAATTTCAAGATGATAATCAAGGCTTTTCCATTCAGAAGAGAGACTAGGAGTATAGTCTTTGTGAAGAAAAAGCTCCCGCAGAAATAGCAGGGAGTCTTTGATCTATGTAATGTTAGAAACATTTTCAGCTTCTCAAAGATCAAATATGCTGCTGATATTTTTGCTCATCATATAGGTCATCATATAGATTATGCAACAAATTCACCTATTTATGGGACATTTATAGAGAGTTGTAAATCTTTAGAGGTGGGATAGTCCAAGCATAACCAAATGCCCAAACCTTAGAGCCAAGAGCTGCTATAGATAAAATGATTGAATGTAGGTTAAAATAACATTTTCACATGAAGAGTGATTTCGCCACTTAAGAGAATATTGGCTTCTGTAAAAATCACAAAGTTAATACACATTAAAGACACGAAGCATTCCTCAACATATCTCCCACTTCAATGATCATCAATCTCTTCTAAAGACTTTTCTTTCCACAAGGATTAAATATGTTTATTTGATTTATTATAAAAATTTGCAAATAAATAAAAAACATTGCAGACTAAAATTACCTAGACATAGAACTTAAGCAAACCTAGAGTCTATACAACTCAGTGGATTTCTAGTCAATTAGAATAGACTGTACAACTCAGTGGATTTCTAGTCAATTAGAATAGACTGTAGAGCTTTGCATTACATTTTACACTTTGGGTGTCAATTACGTATTATGTACTTGGTTGCTACCAGTTGTTCTCAGTGGTGGATAAGCAAATATGCTTATTGTTAAAGAATCATATATTATTTCCTGAAATTATAATTTTTCAGACCACATATTGATATGATTAATGCTCTTGTCATCTTTTACCTATCCCTAAGACTACACTTACCATCAGCAGACGACTTCACCCATTACTTTTCTCTAATTCAGGGAGCAAGGCAACAGACAGATAGGAGGAAAGAGGACTTAGAGTATTATGTCCTTTCTCCATGCATGACCATGTGATTTGCTAGGATATCCTCTAACAAAAGCTACCACTGGGTCTGGCGAGATTTCTCGGATTAAGAATGCTTGCTGCTCTGAACATAGTGGAGCATGTATCTTTATTACATGTTGGGGCATCTTCTGAGTATGTGCCCAACTCCACTATGTTCATAGTCTTATTTATAATAGCCAGAAGCAGTCTTATTTATAATAGCCAGAGGTCCCTCAATAGAGGAATGGATACAGAAAATGTGGTACATTTACACAGTGGAGTACTACTCANTCATTAAAAACAATGACTTCATGAAATTCACAAGCAAATGGATAGATCTAGAAAATATCATCCTGAGTGAGGTAACCCAGTCATAAAATAACACACAACACACATGGTATGCACTCACTGATAAGAGGATGTTAGACAAAGAGTGTGGAATACCCAAGATACAACTCATGGACCACATGAAGCTCAAGAGGAAGGAAAACCGAAGAGTGGATGCTTCAGTCCTACTTAGAAAGGGGAACAAAATAATCAAGGGAAGTAGAANGTGGGAGGGACTTGGGAGGAAGAGAAGAGGGGGAGGGGAAAAGAGGGGGTAAACAGGTATGGAAGGAGATGGAGGAGATGTGCAGAGGGTCAGGAAATTGAACAGAGGTGTATAGCAATGGGGGATGGGAAACTAGAGGTAGCAACCAATAAGTCTCAGATGCCAGGAAAGAAAGAGCCTCCCAGGACCCCATGGGGATGACATTAGCTGAAATACCCCACAAAGGGGAGGGAGAACCTGTCCTGTGGAGACCATATTCAGAAGTTAGGCATTCCTGTCCCCTCCCTGTTGAGGGATGGGGCCACCCACCCACCACCAATTTTTTTTTATTTTTTAAATTATTTTATTAGATATTTTCTTCATTTACATTTCAAATGCAATCCCGAATGTCCCCTATACCCTCCCCCAACCCTGCTCCCCTATCCACCCACTCCCACTTCTTGGCCCTGGCGTTCCCTTCTATGGGGCATATAAAGTTTGCAAGACCAAGGGGCCTCTCTTCCCAATGATGGCTGAATACACCATCTTCTGCTACATATGCAGCTAGAGACACGAGCTCTGGGGGTACTGGTTAGTTCATATTGTTGTTCCAACTAGAGAAAGCACCACCAAAATTTTAACCCAGAATTGATCCTGTCTAAAGGAGATATAGGGACAAAGTGTGGAGCAGAGACTGAAGAAAAGGCCATCCAGAAACTGCCCTAACTGGGAATCTATCCCACATATAGACACCAAACCCAGACACTATTGTGGATGCTAAGAAATGCTTGCTGACAAGAACCTGATATAGCTGTCTCGTGGGATGCTCTGCCAGAGTCTGACAAATACAGATTCAGATGCTCTCAGCCAACCATTGGACTGAGCACAGGGACCCCAATGGAGGAGTTAGGGGAAGGACTGAAGGAGCTGAAGGAGCATTATCTGGAATCAATGGGAGGATAGGCCCTTTGTCCTGTGAAGGCTTGATGTCCCAGAGTAAAGGAATGTTAGGTTGGTGAGACAGGAGTGGGAAGGTGGATGAGGGAGCACCCGCATAGAAGCAGGGTAAAGGGAGATGGGATAGGGGTTTCTGGCAGGGAGGGTGATTGGGAAAAGGGATAACACTTGAACTGTAAATAAATAAAATATCCAATTTAAAAAAAAAAAAAAAAGAACGCTTGCTGCTCCTTCAAGTGGCATGACTTTCTTTCTTAACACCAGAAACCTCTTCTGGTCTCCAGACCTGTCCAAACACAGGTCTGCATGTCCACACACAGATATACACAGAGATACAAAGAAAATAAGACTTTTAATATAAGTCAATTAATATTCTAATATTTCTAGCCTAACCACACTGTGTTCTCTGATTCCAGATCCCCTTCTCATCACCCTGAACACCTAGAGATGGTGACAGCATTCAGTAGTTATTACTGAATTATTGCCGAAGTACCACAGCCTGTTATGATTTTCCTACATTCTAATAACTTGTTTGAAAATCTCAAATGACACACTTTGTTAGTATTACCTTGACATTAAGTGATTTATACACACAGCAGATTTTTCTAATCTTAAAAAGCTAAGAGAATCAGTACTATTCAGGTTGCTCTAAGAAGTTGCTATTGACTGGATGGTGTGTTTATAAAAAAGATTAAGAAGTATAAGATATGTTCTATGGGTGTGTGGTGAGGTATGGGGGAAGGGGTTGTCTCAGTAGACCCATGTCAAGGCATACCTTGCCCCTGAGGGCCCAGCCACAAGATGGTATAGTATAAAATAGAGTTTATTCAGGACATGGCGGGGGAGGAGTTAAGAGGGTAGTAGAGGCAGAGAAAGGCAGAGAGAGAGAAAGTGTACAGAATAGAGGTCAGCCATGGCCATGAGCACATGGAGAGAGGTGGAAGGGAAGGGGAAAGGGAAGAGCCCAAGAGTGCAAGAGAGAAACAAGAGGGAAGCAGGAGTAAGAGAGAGAGGAGGGGGCAAGCAGCCCCTTTTATAGTGGGCCAGGCCTAGCTGGCTGTTGCCAGGTAACTATGGGGGTGGAGTTTAGACAGAATGCTATCACTGGGTAACTTAAGAAGCATACATTTATTGTTCATAGTCCAGAACGCTAAGATGTCTGAGATCAATGTGCTAGTTGACCTGATATCTGGGTGAGTTCTGCTTCCTGATTTAAACTACCCATCCACTCATCACATCCTCAAGTGGCAGAGACAGACAAAGCAGGTGCTCATGTATCTTTTTATTAGGACACCAATCCCACTCATAGGCGTTCTCTTCTCATGGTCTAAACCAAGTACCTCACCTCCTAATGATATCACTTTGGAGATTTGGACCTTCACATGAGTTTTGAAGGAACACAAACATTCCATTCATCACATAGTCCACAAAAGAGAAACTTTTAGACTTGTTTTTCTGTTAGTTATCATAAAAGTAAAAGCTAATATTTACTGAAAGCTCACTCTATGCTAGAACTATTCTGAATATTTTAAATGCTAATTCCTATGACCTGAAATTATGCAAAATTACAGAAGAGGGTTAAATGACTTGCTCAAAGTCACACTGAAAATAAGAGGCAGGGTTGTGATGGAGACTAAAGAATTCTGACTTCTGATCCCCAATTGGTTATACAGATTAATAGTGTCTTCATACACAAAATAGTAAGAGAATTTTTCATGAAAAAATAATGCAGTTAAATCAAAAGTATATTAAATGAAATTTCCAGAATTCATACAGTTGCTTAAAAAATTAACAAAACATACTTGTTTAATGTCAGCAGAAAAAAAAGTTATAGGATATAATGCTATGCATGGAAAAACAGATCAAAAAATAACACTTTAGAAAAGGTATATTGGAAAAGAAATTAGTGTTTAATTGGAAAAGAAATTAGTGTTTATTAAACACTCGTTAGACTTTCTGTTGCCCCATAACCAATAGCCCAGTCTACAATAGAATACAAATGTGGCCTTTCCTCACCACATCTCCTGTGAATCCCACAAACCATCCCCTCCTAACTATTCCCCTTGTACTCATTGCTGCATCCCAGCCCTGCAACTCCAGGAGGCACCCCTCTTAAACCACAGATCACTTCTGCCAGAAAACCAGTCTCTCTCTATTCCTATAGATTTAATACTACAGCCTCATCACTAGCACCACAATAAAACACTTGCTGCAGTTTTTCTTATTGCCTGTTGACCCCACAAACCAACTTCCCCTAATCTCCATTTTCCAACTTGTTGATTTGTCCCAGACCACACTCAAGCAGGCATCCTTACTAAAACAAGGGCAGCTCCTCCCAGGAAAACAAGTAGGCTGAAGTCAAACCCATACCTCTCATAAAGCTCCTGAGATTCCCTGCCTCCAGTCTCATCCCCAGTAAGGTAACTGGAAACCTGCTGTGTTCTCCCTTTCTGCCCTGACCCCATCCATAACAATCATAAAGACCTTCCCCCTCCCTCAAATTCCATTCTTAAACTCATTCCCCAACTCATTCAAATCCCAATTCATGCTAACTCCAAAACCAGCAGGTATTCCCTGGGAACAGAACACCTGAACATGCTAGGAAAACAGGCAGCACATAGTCCAGGGAGAAACAGAAACTAAGGAACAAACCACCCACTCAAGAAAGACACATCCAGAAATCAGCGCTGACAACTTTAATCATCCTAAACCCAGATTCTTAGACACTAGCATTAAAAACTCAATAAAAACCAGCCAGGGTAATATGTTTCCACCAGAGCCCAGCTATCCTACCACAACAGGCCCAGAATATTTCAACATAGCAAGAAGATAAGGAAAAGTCCTTAAAACCAACTATGTGAAGATGATAAAGATCCTTAAAGAGTAAGTGAATAAATCCTTTAAAGAAATCCAAGAAAACACAATTAGAGAAAATGAATTAATCTCTTAAATAAATCCAAGAAGGGAAACAAAAAACAAACAAACAAACAAACAAACAAACAAAAACAGAATGGAAAGAAACAAATAACACTGTTCAAGACATGAAAATGGAAACAGAATCACTAAAGAAAACTCAAACTGAAGAAATTCTGAAAATAAAAATATTAGGAATTTGAACAGGAACCACAGAAGCAAGCTTCCTCAGCTGAATACAACCCATAGAAGAGAGAGTCTCAGACACTGAAGATACTATAGAAAAAAATGATGCCTTGGTCAAAGAAAATGGTAAATCTAAAACATTCCTGACACAAAACATATAGGAAATCTGAGACACTGTGAAAAGACCAAACCTAAGAATGATAGCTATAGAGGAAGCAGATAAAATATAGCTCAAAAACCCAGTAAATGGATTCAATAAAATCATAGAAGAAAATCTTTTTTAAGATAATGAAGAAGATGCCTATAAACATAGAGGAAGCAAACAGAACACCAATTAGAGTGGACAAGAAAAAAATTTTCCTGCCACATAATTATCAAACATTAAACATACAGAACAAAGAAAGAATATTAAAAGTTGTAACAGAAAAATGACCGAGTAACATATAAAGTTAGATTAATTAGAATTACGCTTAATTCTCAAAGGACACTCTAAACACCAAAAGAGCCCGAACAAATATGCTGTAGATGCTAACAGACCACAGAAGCCAACACATACTACTATATCCAGAAACATTTTCAACCTCCATAAATGGAGAAAGTAAGATATTCCATTAAAAAAATTTACATATGGCACCTTTCCCCACAAAGGAGAGGTGTAGGCCCAGGAGGGTTCTCACTACCTGAGCTCGTAAGAGAGCCATTTTGCTCTGGTGTGTGGCCAGGGAGAGGGCAGCCTGCAGAAGCAACACAGCTTCTGGGAAAGATCCCTTTTCTGTCTCTAGACATATGAGCACCTTCCCCGACAGAGGAGAGGTGTCTGCCTGGGAGGGCTCTCACTGCCTGAGCTGGTTGGGGAGCCA
>NC_034613.1:73615528-73616642 GCF_900095145.1 Mus pahari | reverse complement strand
GAGAAAGCTGCTAAAGAAGTACAAGTCCTTAAAGAAAAACAGGAGAATACTTCTAAAGAGTTAGAAGTCCTTAAAAAAAGAGAGGAGAACAGAAACAAACAGGTGATGGAATTGAACAAAACCATCTAAGACCTAAAAAGGGAAATAGAAGCAATAAAGAAAACCCAAAATGTGACAACTCTGGAGAGAGAAACCCTAGGAAACAAATCAAGAACCATAGATGTGAGCATCAGCAATAGAATACAGGAGATAGAAGAGAGAATCTCAGCTGCAGAAGATTCCATAGGGAACATGGGCACAACAATCAAAGAAAATGCAAGATGTAAAAAGATCCTAACTCAAAACATCCAGGAAATCCAGGACACAATGCGAAGACCAAATCTTCAGATAATAGGAGTAGATGAGAATGAAGATTTTCAACTTAAAGGGCCAGCAAATATCTTCAACAAAATTATACAAGAAAACTTCCCGAACCTAAAGAAAGAGGTGCCCATGAATATAAAAGAAGCCTACAGAACTCCAAATAGAGTGGACCAGAAAAGCAACTCCTCCCTGCACATAATAATCAGAACAACAAATACACTAAGACAAAATATTAAAAGCAGCAAGGGAAAAGGACCAAGTAACATAGAAAGGCAGGCCTATTAGAATTACCCCAGACTTCTCACCAGAGACTATGAAAGATAGAAGATCCTGGACAGATGTTATACAGACCCTAAGAGAACACAAATGCCAGCCCAGGCTACTTTAACCAGCAAAACTCTCAATTACCACAGTTGGAGAAACCAAAGTATTCCATGACAAAATCAAATTCACACAATATCTATCCACGATTCCAGCCCTTCAAAGCATAATAAAGGGAAAGCATCAACACAAGGATGGAAACTCCATCCTAGAAAAACCAAGAAAGTAATCCTTCAATAAACCTAAAAGAAGACAGCTGCAAGAACAAAATCCCAACTTTAACAACAAAAATAACAGAAAGCAATTATTTTTCTTTAATTTCTCTTAACATCAATGGACTCAATCCCCCAATAAAAAGACATAGACTAATAGACTGGCTACACAAACAGGACCCAACATTTTGCTGCTTACAGGAAACCCACCTCAGGGA
>NC_034613.1:73607477-73615517 GCF_900095145.1 Mus pahari | reverse complement strand
AGTGCCTGGCAAACACAGAAGTGGATGCTCACAGTCAGCTATTGGATGGAACATAGGGCCCCCAATGAAGGAGCTAGAGAAATTACCGAAGGAGCTGAAGGGGGCTGCAACCCTGTAGGTGGAACAACAATATGAACTAACCCGTACCCCCTGAGCTCATGTCTCTAGCTGTATATGTAGCAGAAGATGGCCTAATTGGCCATCATTGGGAAGAGAGGCCCCTTGATCTTGAAAACTTTATATGACCCTGCACAGGTGAATTCCAGGGCCAAGAAGTGGGAGTCTGGTGGGGTAGGGGAGCAGGGGTGTGCGGAAGCTATAGGGAAATTTCAGGATAGCATTTGAAATGTAAATTAAGAAAATATCTAATAAAAATTAAAAATGAATAAAAATACAAATTTAAGCAATATTTATCTGTTAATACAGACCTATAGAGAGTGCTAAAAAGAAAACTTCAGTCTATGTAGGTTAACTACATCCATGAAAATACAGGGAATAAAAAAAATCCACAGATTTTCAATCTCAAATAAAGGGACACACTCACGATCATCACTACCAACAACAATAGCAGAGCAAGAATTAACAAACACAGGTCATTGGTATTGTTCAATTCCCCAATAAAAAGACACAGCAGACTAACAGAATGGATGCAAAAACAAGATCCATACTTCTGTTACATGTAAGAAATACACCTTAACATCAAGGATATACATTTCCAACCTCAGGGTAGAGGAGTTACAAAAGATATTCCATACAAATGGACAAGAACAAGCTGGCATTTCAATATCTAACAAAATAATAGACTACATAGAAGTTGGAGAGGGGGTGTGGGATACTGGGAGTAGTGGTATAGGGAAGTGCAGTTGGGGTATATTATGTGAGAGAAGAATAAAAATAAAGAGAGCGCATACTAGCAACTTAAAAGAAGACCTGAAATCTCTAGAACAAAAAGAAGTAATCATGACTATGAGGAGTAGATGTAAACAAATAATCAAATTGAGGGCCTAAATCAATAAAGTAGAAACAAAGAGGGCAGTCCAAAGAATCAGTTAAAGAGTTGGTTCCTTGAGAAAAAAAGTCATAAAATTGTTCTTCAAACTAACTAAAACAGAGAATATCCAAATTAACACAATCAGAAATGAAAAAGAGGACATAACAACAGACATTGAGGAAATCCAGAATAGTTAGGACAGGTTTTAAAAGGCTGTACTCCTACAATTTGCAAAATCTCCAAAAAAATGGGTAATTTTCTTAATAGTTACCACTTACCAAAGTTAAATAAAGATCAGATAAGCAATTTATCAGATAGATAGATAGATAGATAGATAGATAGATAGATAGATGATAGACATATAACTCCCAGTGAAAGAGAAATAGTCATTAAAAGTCTCTCAACAACAATAACAATAGCAACAAAAAAGTGTCAGGGCCAGAAGGTTTTAGCAGACTTTCAAAGAAGAGTTAACACCAAGACTTCCCAAACACTCTACAAAATAGAAATGAAAGGAACACTGCACAATTTATTTTATGAGGACATGTTACCCTTATCGCCAAACTACATAAAAAATTAACAGAGAATTACCTACCAATTTTCCTTATGAACATAGATGCAAAAATCCTCGATAAAATACTTGCACATCAAATCCAGAAACACATCAGAAAAATCATCCAGCATGATGAAGCAGGTTTTATCCCAGACATGCAGAGAGAGTTCAATACATGAAAATCAGTAAATGTAGTGTACCTTAAAAATGAACTGAAAGAAAAAAAGGTCACATCATCATCTCATTAGATGCTGGAAAAGCCTTTAACAAAATTGAGCACCCCTTCATGATAAAAGTCCTGGAGAAATTAGGTATACAGAGAACATATATAAACATAATAAAGGCAGCTTACTGCAAGCTTAAATCAACATCAAATTAGAGAGAAAATCAAAGCAAACTAAAATCTAGAACAAAACAAGGTTGTCCACTCTCTCCATATCTATTCAATATAGTACTTGAGGTTTTAGCTAGAACAGTAAGACAACTGACAGAGACCAAGGGATACAAACTGGGGAGAGAAAAAAAAAAAAAACGTATTGCTATTTGACTGAGAAACACTTGGCTACCGGGAAAATGAAAATCAAAACTACCCTGAGATTCCATCTTACACCTGTTAGAATGACTAAGATCAATAACACAAGTGACAGCCAATGCTGTGAACAAAGGGAACACTTCTCTATGCAGTGGGAGTTCAAACTTGTAAAGCCACTTTGAAATCAATATGGTAGTTCTTCAGCAAGTAAGGATTTATCTACCTCAAGTCACAGCTATGCTAGCTACTCTTGGGCATATACCAAAAGAATGATCCATCCTACCACAAGGGCACTTCCATGTTCATTGTGGTATTATCCATAATAACCAGAAAAGGGAAAGAATCTAGATGTCACTCAACAGAAGAATAGATAAAATGTGATATATTTACATAATGATGTATTACTTAGCTGTTAAAAATAATGACATCATGAAATTTACAGGCAAATGGATAGAACTAGAAAATATCATCCTAAGTGAGGTAACCCAGACACAGAAGAACACACATGGTGTGTACTCACTGATAAGTGGATATTAGCCAAGAAACTCCAGAATACACATGATACAACTCACAGACTGTAAGAAGCTTGACAAGAATGAAGGTTCAAGTGAGGATGCTTAGACTAAGAAAGACAAATATGGTATGTATTCCCTTATAAGTGGAGAGTAACCATTAAGTAAACGATAATGAAGCACAAGCTAACCAGAGATATTGGGTAAAGGGAAGCAGTCTGGGGGGCGGGATGGGCAGAAAGATCTCCCTGGGAGAGAAATTAGAATAAATTTACAGGCAGATGGGGAACAAAGGGGGGAGATGGGGGTGGATAAGATGGGGACAGGGGCAGAAATGGGGTGAAGGTAAAGAGTGACAAGAGAGATGGCTGGAATTGTGTGGGCATTTAGGTGGTGGTGTGGAGACCTAGTGGAAACTTCCGGGACTGTATGAGTCTGTTCCTAGTGATGCGGGATATGGAGTCTCATCTGTTATCTTTTATAGCTAGTTGAGGCTTTGAGTGGTGGAACTAGGTTATAGTCAATTGAATTGTTGCCCAAGGGGCTCCCACTGAAATCCCCAGACAAGCCAGGCTGCAGCTGAGACAAAAGGTTGCTCTCAGCAAACTGACAGCAAGGCCCCATTGCAGAGGACAGTACCCACCCACACAACTCGCTGGTTCCTACACAGACCACTCACCCCTGTGTTCTAGCTCTTTGATGTGGAAAGGTACTCTACAGGTTCCTGAAAGAGAAATGTGGACACACCAATCCAGCCACATATCCTCTGACCTACGATCTGTCTTGCCAGCAAAATATCCTAGGGCAATAGTGACCCAGAACATGGGGGAGAAGCCAGCCAGTGTCTGATTTGCTTTAAGGTCCACTCTGTAAGGAGGAACCCAACACTGTTTAGGTAACTAAGAACCACAAACTAGATAGACCGAGATCTATCTACAGTAAAAAAAAAAAAAAACATGCATAGAGAGAGTCTATAGTGGAGGTGTCCTTTGGGTCCTTCCCCCACAGAGGTCAGGGAATCCCATGGAAGAAGAGGTGGAAAGTTTATAAAAGCTAGAGGGAATGGAGGACGACATCAGGAGGAGAAAGCCCTCTGAATCAACTAAGCAAGGAGAGTATGAGCTCACAGAGACTAACTCAGCAAGCACAGGGCCTTTATGGGTCTGCACTAGGTCCTCTGCATGTATATTATAGTTAGTAGCATAGTGTTTTTATGACACTCCTAAGTGTGAGAACAAGTGGGTCTCTGACTCTTGTGCCTGTTCTTGGAACTCTTTTCATTTTGTTGGGTTGCCTTAGCCAACTTAAATATGATGGTTTGTTTTGTTTGCTTCATCTTATTAGATTTTATTTTGGTATAGTTTAGTAATATTACTTAGAAGTTTGTTTGGTTTCTCACAAGAGGCAGAAAGGAGTAAATGCAGATAGGTGGGGAGGTGGGGGGGACTGAGAACAGTAGAGGGAGGGGAGATTATTATCAGGATTATTGTATGAGAAAAGAATCTATTTTCAATAAAAGGAAAAAGAGGGAAATCTAAAAGTAAAAATAAGTAAGAATTGTTTTAAAAATAACTAGTGACGTGCCAACCAAAATGTTATATAGAAACATTAAACTTTTGTCTTATTTCTATAATCCTCATAAAAGTTTTGTGCTGTTCAGGAGTGAAGGTGCACACCTGCATTCTCAGTAGTCAGAAAGTTAGGGCGGGGGGGGGGTTGTGAATTTAAGTTCAGTCTGGCTACAGTGTAGGCTGTGACTTAAAAAGCAAATAAAAACAAAAGTTCTATTTTGTAGCTGCTGTTCTTCAGTGTTAGGTGATGTCACCATAGGTTGTTGACATCCCTGGTTCAAATGTGGTTGATCCAGGCAGGATAGAAGATAACCTGGAAATTAGCTGCATGGTGGTGCTGTATACCTTTTATACCAGCATTTGGGAGGCAGAGGCAGGTGTATCTCTGTGTGTTCCAGGCCAGCCTGCTCAACAAAGGGAGTTCCAGGATAGCTGAAGCTACACAAAGGGTCCCTGCCTTGAAAAACCAAACCAAATGAAACAAACATCAAAAACAAAAAAGCAGCCCAACAAAAGATGACCTGGAAATTAAGCAGGAAAAAAACTCAAGGCTTTTTGTGAAATGATAAATTCTCCAGCAGCATGACCCATAATGGTGACTATGACAGAGACATGAACCCCATTTCGTCATATTTCTACTTGGTTCTGAAGCATGTTGCTACATCTTCAGTTACTCTAAATGACTTCTGTAGGAATCATAAATCAAGTAAGGCTCCTTCATTTGTTCAACAAATATTAGCTTTTGCTAATACAGCTTATATCAGCGATTTTAGACACTCTATAAAGTACAATTTAAAAAGCAATGACTTGTTATTGCCTAAGATACAGTTTAAACATCTGATAACTAAAAACTTCTAAGGAACCTGTTACTGATGTGTTGGACTTCTTTAACTCTTCTTAACACTGTTCTTAATAACAAATTGGCTGTTACATCTTTGGAAATCATTAACTCACTGTGCTGGTAGACTTGGTAACAGAGGAAGTTCGATCTAGTTGTAGCTAAAATTAAACTGTAGGGTCCCTCGTTTAGAAATTGCTAACAATTTCAAGAAGGCTGGAGCAAAATTTTAAAGGAAGCCCCTCAGGAGCTCATGAAGCTGCACAGGCTGCAGGTGATTGAAACCAGTTCTGCTAGCCATTTTCGAGATACATTTCCAGGACTCCCCGAATTACAGGAGGTCAAGAAAGTGGGGTCCTGAGTTTCAGACCAACTTGAGCTGCCCAGTAAAATCATGTCTCAAAAACAAAACAAAACAAAACAAAATAATAACAAAAACCTCAAATATTGTGCTACAATTTGGGGGGGGTCATATATAGATGTTTCCCTGTCAGAAAGACATGAATCTCAGGACTTCAGCTAAATATAAACACTTCCTAAAGGTCTCATCTCTGGGGAATGTAATGCGGGATGTAAGGGTTTCAATATGAAGATTATTTTTTGAAAGAACATAATTCAGCCTACAGTACCATTGTTGAAAGCCTGTTCTTTCAACTTGGCACTTACAAAATGAAGAAGGGAACTTTATTAATAAAACATTTATTGTATTCTGGAACTGGGATAAGAGCTCCAGCAAATTATTTTATTCAATAGAGTATATTATATTTTGAGGCTCAGAGAGACCAAAAAACATTACTCCAAATCATGAAACTAGTAAAGCTTTGCAGAGATTCAAAACCTATCCAATTTGACTTTACCACTATAGTCTTTCTGAGACTCATAGAGCCTGTCTAATATTTACTGGTGAGTTTACTTAAGAGTGATTAAGAACCCCCAAAGACAGTAAATATCTCCAAGAACACATGAAACCAATTTGAATCTTGAGACCTGTGGATTTTCTTTACTACTGTTGCATAGAGTCAGCTATCATTGGTTTAAAAAGAATACATTTACACTTGTGTTTTTAATCCATAAAAATTCTGGAAATTGAATTTTTGAAAAACACTTAGTTAACATGAATTCTGGGAAAAGGGAATTGGATAGTCTGTGAAGATTTCAATACTGACTGTTGTTTAGCATTCTTATGCTGTTAGCTGTGTGATTTTTCATGTCTCTAGCATCAATATCTTCTAGCACAGGTGTTAAAGGCTATCAGTTTAAATTACCATGTACAGCCAAGCATAGTAAGAAAAGTGACTGAATCATTACCTAGAGATAGCACTTGGTACATCTTTGAAATTTCCATACTGAGAATGTGCAAAAGTCCTTCCCTGTGGTTGACACAGGGAGGAATATGGTTGGAGCACAGAGGGTGAAGCCCTCCAGAGCTTCATGCTTCCATCACCTCGACCAGGTATTTGGTACTACATTTCAGCTTTCTGTATCAACATCCCACTTTAGCATAAAAGGATAACAATTTAGTTTTCTGTAAAGGACAAACTAGGAAACACTTGTAACTGTTCAAGCTCTGTGGTCTCAACAGCAACTACTAATCGTCACATGTGAAGGAGAAAAGCAATGACCATGTCTATTATAATCCAGGACACTTTCATTTCCAAAGCACAGTGATGGGCCCCATGTGGCCTGCAAGCTGTAGCTTCCCCGCCTCCTACACGTGGAAGTAGCATCCTTTTTCTTGAGATTATTTTATGCTGAATGGAGAAGAGAGCTTTTTATGTTATTTGTGTTACATAAGAAAACTCAAAGTCCCCATTGAAACTCTCAGTTCTTAACAACGAAGTGTAGTTGTGTCTCCAGTATTCCCAGGTCTCTTTTCTCTTTTCCTTTTTACCAGAAGTTCTCAAATCACCACCACCCCAATATTTTTTGAAAACAGTCCATTCTTTGGCAAAGATCACAGACTCCATTAAACGGTTAGCAATGTTAGTAGTACTTCAAAAGCTGTTGAAATAAATACTAATGCTATTGGAATATGTCTTATTTACCAGGGTTCTTGAGAAAAACAGAAACGATAGGTAAAAAATTGTTAATTGATAGATGATGCCCTATGTTCATTTCTGTTGCTGCTATAGAATACTCTAACAAAGGTAATGTTAAACCATGACTGGTTTATCCAACTTACAGTTCCAGGCTCAAGTCTCAGTATGAGCAGTTCAAGGCAAGAACCTGCAGGGGTAGTTACAACCACAGTCAAATTCAGAAAGAATGAATGGATACATGCTTACTTGTATGTATGTATGTATGTATGTATGTATGTATGTATGTATGTGTGTGTGTATTTATGTATGTATGTGTGTGTATATATGTGGCTCAGGTCCCTTTCTACACTTGCATTTCCCATTACCCAAATCCAAGGTAGAGCAGTGTTTGGAATGGGTAAGTCTTCCCTCTCAATTGATACCATCAAGGCAATCCTCACAAACAAACGTGTTTCAGAAGTCCTTCAATAAGAATCTCTTAGGTGGATATATGACCAGGAGAGGTATTGCTGGATCCTCCAGTAGTACTATGTCCAATTTTCTGAGGAACTGCCAGACTGATTTCCAGAGTGGTTGTAGAAGCTTGCAATCCCACCAACAATGGAGGAGTGTTCCTCTTTCTCCACATCCTCATCAGCATCTGCTGTCACATGAATTTTTGATCTAAGACATTCTGGATACAGAAAATGTGGTACATTTACACAATGGAGTACTACTCAGCTATTAAAAACAATGAATTTATGAAATTCTTAGGCCAATGGATGGATCTGGAGTGTATCATCCTGAGTGAGGTAACCCAATCACACAAAAGAACTCACATGATATGCACTCACTGATAAGTGGATATTAGCCCAGAAACTTAGAATACCCAAGATACAATTTGTAAAACACACAAAACTCAAGAAAAACGAAGAACAAAGTGTGGACACCTCACCCCTTCTTAGAACTGGGAACAAAACACCCATAGAATGAGTTACAGAGACAAAGTTTGGAGCTGAGTGAAA
>NC_034613.1:73600048-73607189 GCF_900095145.1 Mus pahari | reverse complement strand
ATCATTGGGAAGAGAGGCCCCTTGGTCTTGCAAACTTTATATGCCCCAGTACAGGGGAACACCAGGGCCAAGAAGTGGGAGTGGGTGGGTAAGGGGAGTGGGAGAGGGTATAGGGGACATTCAGGATAGCATTTGAAATGTAAATGAAGAAAATACCTAATAAAAAATTGAAAAAAAAAAGAATCTCTTAGGTGATTCTTTGGTGAATTAAGTTGACATTAAAACTAATCAACATAGATGATAGGTAATGTCAGCCCACATATGTTTCTTCCCTCTGGGTATCCAGAATTGTTGCACAGCAGGCTGGACAGGAGGGAGAGAAGCTTAGGGGTTGGATGGGTACAGGTGGACAGTGAGTGCACAGGCAAAGAACTCACACCCAGGAACAGCATTGGAGAACTGATTCGGTTTAGGGGGGAGGAACAAAAGCTATTTAAACCTTTGAGAGGTGAGTAGGGACTATTGGGGTGTGTACATCATTGACCAGGGTCAGGGTGCTGGGGATGCCTCATTTGCATGAGGATGAATTCCAGGTAGTTCTAGACACAACCTTAGAAGGGCAAAAGGAAGTTTAACCTGGCTTCCAGCTATGTTAACTCCTCTGGCGAGGCAAAGGTGGGGAGGGCAAGGCTACGTGCACTGGGACGTATTTCTCCTGCTGATCTCAGAACAAGTTTCCTGGGTTTGGACATGCTTCAATCCCACTCTTACTCCAGGGTTGTTCCTCCCCATCCCACAGCTCCTGGCCCCGATAGATAGATAGATAGATAGATAGATAGATAGATAGATAGATAGATAGATAGATAGATAGATGTATACATAGATAATTGAGAGATGATAGAATTAGAGACAAAGACGTCATTATGCAAATTGATTCTCATAGCTATGAAGTTAACAAAACAAAACAAAACCGTGTTTCCAGTCTATAATCAATAACACCAGTTAAGTCTGTGCTCAATTTAGTCTGAAGCATCTCTTTGGTACTTTTTCATGTAGTTATACATTAATTTATATTTTTATTGTTGCCTACTATTTCATAAAGTGATTGCACCAGTTTCCAGGATAATGGAAATGCTGTGGGCCCTAGTATCCTTTTGACAAAATGAGTTGATCAGTCTGCTTTAGAACAGAATATTTTAATCTATGTAAATTCTACCTTAATACAAACATTTTAAAACACACATATTTTTGTTTTTGAGGCAAGTTTCCTACAAAAGGCTAGCATCAAACTATGTAGCTCAGAATGGACTTGAACTCATGACCCTCCTGCTTCAATTCTAAGATTATAGGCACTCACTACTGAACTTTGTTCCAAATTGTTTTGTTGTTGCTGTTGTTGTTGAGACAGTGTTTTTCTACATAGCCCTATCTGTTCTGGAACCTGCTCTGTCATCCAGACTGTCCTTGAACTCAGAGATGCCCCTGTCTCTGCCTCTCAAGCACTGGGACTTAAGGTATTCCTGGATTCAGGGTATTTTTTTTTAAGTTTATTTGCCTGGAATTTAAAGCTCCAAAGTGGAGCTCAGAACAGAGTTAGCTTGCAGCACTTGTCTAGCAGGCAGAAGTCCCTTGGTTTGCTCTCCAGAGCCATAAAACAAAACAGAAGTTCCAATATGACTGCTAAAGTAACATCTGTCACATCTGGCCTTCTGGGCAGTAAAAACAAAAACTAATGAAAAAGCTAAGAGGATATGGCACAGGCTTTCCCTATGAAATCCCTTAAGGAGAAATCAAATCTTGTCAACATGTGGCTGAAGAGACGGCTCAGCAGTTAAAAGCACAAGCTAGGTTTGATTTCCAGCACCCACAAAAGAGCTCACCACTGTGTATATCACAGTCCCAGGTGACCTGTCATCTTCTTGCCTCTGTGAGAGCAAGGCACAGCAAGGAAAAAAAAACATAAACACAAAGGAAAGAATTAATTATTTAAAACACCTTATACTTAAATCACATTGGGCACCCTAGCTAGAAAATAGAGAAATAGGCACAGTGCACTATTTAACTAAGCATGTCCCAGACCAAATGCTGTTTGTAGTAACAAGAAAACAGACAAGACAGATATTGGTTGTCCATTGATAGATTCAATCACATAAAGGTGTGTGCATGCACACAATTATTTACAGGGCGTCAGGGGATTTGGGGACACACACTGAATCTCAATTTGCCTAAATTCTATATTAAATTCTACTAAGTATTTAAGGCATAGCTATTAGCTAAGCACAGCTAATGAAAATATGTGAAGGACACATTTCACTATAATAGGCATTCACAAGGCAGATTTGGGTAGAGTATATGTCATACTCATCCAAGCGGAGTAAGTGAGCTTGTCTCTGTCTCCAGAAGACTACAGTTCTTTAAGTGGCCTGTTTATAATTGAGCAGTATTTAATTCTGCTGACATCTTAAATTTACCATATGTGAATGTTAGGAGATAGGCCACTTCACTTAAGTGTACATTCTACTTACACACTTGATTTGATGGCATTAGCTTGCAGGTGTCTCTCCTTCAATTAATTGCATGCTGGTGAAATGCATAATTTAAACTCAGTGTAAAGTCGAAGTATTCAAATGATAGTCTCTTCAATGTAATTATTCCACATAAGGTGGAGTGCTGACAAAATGTTGTCCTTTATTTTTTTAAAATAATAGCTTCAAGTATGTTCAAGATTAGATAACACGGAAATGTCAACAACATTTGACAAATATGAAGTGAAAATAATGAGATTAAGATTGTCTTTATCTAATTTTCCTCCATAGACTCACAGGATTTTTCTTTATGACCCACCCCCCAGTGTCCTTCCATGTTTTTCAGCCTGATTTGAAAAGCAAAGGAAAGTGCCTTAAGGAAAACATATGTATATATAGACACGGTCTTTTGTTGATCAGTAAGCTAAATGATGATCTGGAAAAGTAAATGTTGATCTGGAAAAGTATGTCACCTTATTTTTATTGTAGTAGCAGAGAGATAAATATGATTGAATTCAATAGAAGTGCACAACTTAATCTACATTTTGTATCTGAATACTGACTTAAGTAATCATTTTCTTATAAATGAAGCCTTGTCGGAGTGTATACTGAAAACTCAGGGTGTGGCTTAGTGATATAGTGTCTACCTAGAATACAGGAGGATGTAAGTTCAATCCCCAATACTATATCTTAAACCTTATTTGGTTAGAGAAATTTCAGTGGGCGCCAATCAATGCAGAGACTCATAGTTGGTCAAAATGCAGAACATGAGTGACAAGTGACGGTTGAGTGCTCAGCTCTTGCTGTGACGTCTGTATCATGATCTCACAGCAGCCACGGTTACCTGCACAGGATCAATCTAGGCAATATCACAACACAGATGGGAGAGTCGATAACAATACCCCATTCCTAGGTGAGAAGGTATTGGTAAGTGATGGCTATTGTCCTGGGGAATGTTGCTGCTGACAGATCATTTTTCTCCAGTGGATGGCCCTACACCCTTGAGTGTACTGGCAACACTAACTGAACTAGGTGTGTTATACAAAAGAAGGAGGAGGAGGAGGAAGTCAAGGTGGGAGGGGGTGGAGGTTCCAGGAGAAGTGGAGAGGTGGAGTGGATATGATACAGATATATTATGTAGATGTATGAAATTGTCAGAGAATAAATTTAAAACATTCTTTAAGCTTCCTTGAAAATTAAATGCAAGTGACTTCCACAGATTCCAAATATGTCATTTTATTCTTGAGTCATTCGCTGACACAGCATCATGTTGTCAAATTAACATTTGATGTTTTATCATAACATTTCATGTTCCATCATATCATAGTTCTATCTATTGATCATGGGCTCAGAGGTGAGGCATGTACTCTATCATCACTGTAATAGGTTAGACAATAGCTCCTTCATGTCCTAATTCTTGAAAACTGTACATGGTCCTTTTTGTGGCAAAGAGGTCATTGAAAATTTGATTAACTTCAGGAACTTGAGCTAAGTAGATTAATTTGGGTTATCCTGGTGGATCTCAATATGATCAAAAATAGTCCTTGTAAGACAAAAATAGATGCAAACATGGAATCAGAGAAAAATCGAGGTGTTTTACTGCTTGTTTAAAGTAGGAAAGAAGCCAGGAGTGGTGATGCACGCCTTTAATCCCAGCACTCGGAAGGCAGAGGCAGGCGGNTTTCTGAGTTCGAGGCCAGCCTGGTGTACAGAGTGAGTTCCGGGACAGCCAGGGCTATACAGAGAAACGCTGTCTCTAAATAAAGTAGGAAAGAAGAGTCTATGAGACAGAAAAGACAATTCTAGCAACCTCTAGAGCTAAAAGAGGCAAGGGATAGATTCTTTCTTAAGGCATCCTGAAAGAAAAAGCCAGGCAGCCATTTGAATCTAGCCTTATTGAAACCTATTCTGGAGGTCTCACCTGATCTGTAAGAGAATTACTTTATGTTATTTGAAAACACACGTGTTAACTAGTTACATTAACAATAGGACATTAACACAATTTCTAATTTCAAAAATCTCATCGTACAAAGGGGGGCATGTGCATTTGCTTACTAGGCAACAAATGAGACAGGAGAGAACTAAAAATGTGGACTAGATAATTGTGTGGGACTATAGACAAATTGAGCATCTAGGATGACTTAACACTCAGACAGCTCTCCAAAATTAGAGTGGTTTGTGTGGACCATCAAAACTCATTTTACCATGCATTAAATCTACCTCCTGTTAATAAATAGAAAGAAGCAGATCAAAATGTCTCATTTAGGAGCTGTTTTGGGGAATGAGATGTATCTGCGGGATGAGGTCAAAGAGGAATAGGCAAATATGAGCATAGGACAGTGTCGTATACACATGAAAATGTCATAAGAAACTTCTTATTTTAAAGGGTAATAATTTTTTTCATTTAAAAAGGAAAATATTTGTTCTATACTTACCTTTTTTAAAAAATTTTCTTCTGGAACTTTGGAGTTAGGCAAGCTCTGTGTTCAAGCTATCTTTTTCTAAACACTGAGTTTATTGAATCAGATATTTTAGGGCCCTAGTATGTTTCTTTTTTGTATGTCTTGTGTTTTGTTTTGTTTTTTCAAGACAGGGTCTCTCTATATAGCCCTGGCTGTCCTAGAACTCACTCTGTAAATTAGTCTAGCTTCAAACTAATAGAGATCCTCCTTCCTCTGAGTCCTGGGTGATGCGATTAAAGGCATGAGCCAGCACTGCCAACCCCTAGAATGTTTCTACAAGGAAGCTTTTGTACCACAAAATCAGGCTGTTTTATTCCTATAAGAATTGTGTGTGTGTGTGTGTGTGTGTGTGTGTGTGTGTGTGTGTAAATTCACCTTCAGTCTAAAGGTTTACTATTTCTATGAAGTTTCTTTGTAATAGAAATGTGATATGCTCCCCCACCCAGTCTCCATAAATATTTGACTGCCAGCCAAATCAATATTTAAAAGGAATTTTCCAGATATCTGTCATTTGAAGTTACTATAAAGTTTGAGGAGTTTTCTATTTAAAATGGCTTAAGAAGTATTAAAACATGGTTTAAATTGAATAATTAAATATGAATTATCGTAGTTAGTCCTCACACTTGTGTTTGCCCAATATGTGACAGGGCTGGGATTATCCCCAAATTATTTCAAAATCCCTGGTAGGTTCCAGATTTCCTGGGAAATCTTTTGTAATTTGACTTTATACGTGTAAAGTGTGACCATTTACACCAGAAAACATTGACAATTTAAATGGATGTTTGTCAATAACTTTTTTTTAAACTTCAGCAAAGAAAATTTTAAGCTTTTGCAGGCAAGTATTTTGATATTAGTCTGGTGTATAGTGACATCTAGTGGCCAGGATTCATAATTAAAGTCCTTGACGTTAGAAAATGTCAAGGTACAAAAAATAAATTGCATAGAAGAAACCTTACTAAATTTGTGAATTTAGGGGTAAAATTATCTTTTCTTATTTTAGACTCTGGTTGTGAGAAAAATCGGAGTTTCCCCATTGGTATACATTCATTATGCCAATAGGAATAAAAGAGATTAATTTGAAAAAAAAAAAAACTCATTGAAACAGAACAGAGCCCTGGAAATGTTTCATTCCATCAACTTATTTAGAACAAACTAGTTTGTTTGAAAAGTGGAAATTGTGAAAGGTGTATTTATTTTGTCTTATTTTCAAATAAAAACAAAGGAAGCATTGTGCCCTATAGAAGATGACTTTTGGGATTTTACCTACACTCCGTCTGTTGACTCTAGAACTCTTGCTGCTTGAGTGGAAAACTACACATTGTCTGCCTTCCTTCTACATAAGGGCTATATTGGGATAGAGCAATGATTCTTGCCAATAAAGGGCAGTCTAGAAAGGCCTTGAAATTACCAACTTCAAGAGACTATCAACAAGAGGATGGAACATAAAGACAATTGGCTCCTTGTCCCTGTGGTGGCATGATTCTGGGATGTTTCCTGCGTGATCTCTCTGCCTGGAACATGTCAGGGGGATGAGAGTCCAATTGTCTGTAGTAACAACTTGTGCCATGTTCTCTCTCTCTCTCTCTCTCTCTCTCTCTCTCTCTCTCTCTCTCTCTCTCTCTCTCTCTGTATTCATGACCCTTGCATGTGCCTTCTGGTGTCACATTCGATAAAGGATGTACTCAGCAACCACTCCTTGCTAGAGAGGACCACCAGGGTTCCACAGGATGACTTCTAATTGCCCTTTGCTTCACTATATGGCATCTCTATATGATTAACCTTGCAAAATTGTCTTCTTTCTTCATAGATCCAATACTATGGCACATCTTAAAATCTTCTATATAAGGGGTTTTTAAGGAGTAGATATTCTGGGGAAATACCAACCAATTTATGAAATTAGCCACCTACCACCCCCTTTCTCCCCTTACACAGAATTCTCTCCTCCATTAAAGTTTATCCCTACAACAAGTTATCCAAAATCCCGGCAATATCTTTCTCTTTTAAGAAACATCAACTTCGCTTCATTAAAAGCCAAGAAGGAAGACCAATGTGTGGATACTTCATTCCTACTTAGAATAAGGAACAAAATACCCATGAAAGCATATAAGTACAGAGACAAAATTTAGTGCTAAGATGAAAGGATGGACTATCCAGAGACTACCCCATCCAGGGATCCATCCCATCATCAGCCACCAAACCCAGATACTAATGCAC
>NC_034613.1:73595940-73598731 GCF_900095145.1 Mus pahari | reverse complement strand
TGGGTATTCCACACTCTTTGTCTAACATCATCTTATCAGTGAGTGCATACCATGTGTGTTGTGTGTTATTTTATGACTGGGTTACCTCACTCAGGATGATATTTTCTAGATCTATCCATTTGCTTGTGAATTTCATGAAGTCATTGTTTTTAATGATTGAGTAGTACTCCACTGTGTAAATGTACCACATTTACACATTTAGGGGACTTTTGGGATAGCATTTGAAATGTAAATGAAGAAAATATCTAATAAAATAATTTTAAAAAAATGTATCCAGATCATAGCCTAAGTCAAGTTACAACGGGATCTAAATAAAAAAACAATGATATACCTATGCTGTACACATGCACACATGTTCATGCAATTAGGGATAAAATGAGGTTTAAGCATTTGCACTAATTTCATTAGCAATATATCAAAATAAAAGGTGCAAAGACACATCGAGGATATTTTGGATTTCTGGCAACTCTAAAGTTTTTACAACCGCCTCTGGCCCTGCTTGCACTCCTTTGTGAGCTTTCTCTTTATGGGTATGGAAGTTAATCAGAAGGAAATGGTTACAGTAAGGAAAAAGGCTGCCTCCTCTCCAGAGACTTTATGTATTCTGCAGAAAAACTTTAACTGGAAGCTGGGAGTTGATTGCTTAATTGTTTAGTAAACCATATGTGAACACTGTATATGTGAAGACATGAAAACTAGCCACAGACTTTACAAAATGTACTTACCACAAGTCAGTGCTTTTTATCTACCTTAACAATGAAGTTAACAAACTGTTTTTCTTCACTCTCAAGGGCACACAAGAACTGTGATGGTCTCAATATTTTACACAAAATAGATCCCAGCTTAGGAAGTAATATGCAAGCAGAGGGAGTCCCAGAAGTCAGTGCTTTGACCATCAATCACATGGAAATTTCAACCTTTAGCCACAACTTTATATTGAGTCAATTTATTCTGACCTGATGGGATGGGGTGGGAGGAATCTGTTTTCAATTGACATGTGGAAAATTACAAGATAAATTTCACACATACTTACCCAAAATCTTGGTCACACATAAGTCAGACATACTAACTACAGTATATGCCTATTTGCAATTTATAATCCAGGGGGTGGATATAATTTTCATTTCTTTTAAAAGAAAAAAAAAATTTCCAAGACAATTACTTACCTTCCATAAGCAGTGTGTTTATGAAGTTCAACAGCCATTAAGCTAAATAGACAAGATGAGGCCCCGAGTTCCTTTTTAAATCATCCTAGGCTCTGAAATGGAGTCCTCATCTTGAACTTCATGGATGTTCCTTATCTCATTGGGTTTCTAGGCTCCAAAGTAGCATTACATCTATAAGTAGAGCAATGATATTAAACATAACCCTACCTAACAGTGCAATATAACATTTTATTTATTTCTACAGTATTAAGTTAATTGTTAAGATTACATGGCTACACGTGTGTACATGATTATGATTACACATGCTGATATTGAATCTTTAGGTAAGTTGCTGATATCCAAATCTCTGTGACTGAAAATTCAAACTCTTACACTGAACAATTTCTACATAGTAAGTAAGTACAAAGTATCAATGATAAATCATCCTAAACATATATTCCTCACACGTCTATCAAAAGCTGAAAAGGCTGAGCTTGGGTGAGCTCAGTGGGTTAACTCAAGGCTTTGGGTAGAATCTGGCTCTGCCCTGCATGTTTCTCAACCTCCACGGATCAGTAGACTAGCAGTGCCATGGAAATTTTACATTGAAGATTGAAGTACAGAGTATAATTGAAACATTTATAAGGCTTCCGCTCAAAGCTAACAGAGTTGCTGGGGCTCACATCCTGTAGACCAAAGCAAGACAGGTCTGTAATGTAAAGTCTGACAATAAGGAAACACGCTCCTCTTTTAGTAAAGGAACGTGAAGAGTTACTTGGCAAAAGATATGTGTATACAAACTGGTGAAATAAAGGGAGACAGTGCCTTGGCATGCATAAGGTTTCTGTTATTGGAATATAACATGGTGTTATAATCTGTTGTATATAATGTGAGAGGTATGGTTTTGTAATAAGAAAATGACAAGGCATAATTCTGATATATTCATGAATATTGCAAAAATAAATAAATAAATAAACTCGGTGGGCTAGAGAGGTACGTCTGGAGTTAAAAAGTGCTGCCTGCTCTACCAGTAGGCCCACATTCAATTCCTAGGATCTGCAGGGCAGCTAACAACTGTCTGAACTTCCAGTTCCTGGAGATCAAACGGCCTATTTTGGCCTCCTTTGGTACTTCATGTAATAGAGCGTTCAGAAAAACACTTATCCACTTAAAAATAAATGAAATCTTAACAAAAAACATTTAAAAATCCAGTCTGATCTATGAAATAAGTCAAATGAGATGTTATAGCCCTCTCCTATCACTATAACATCAGGAAACAGAGGCAGGAAGATCTCCAGCTTGAGGCCAGACTGGGTCATATACTGAGTTCCAGGGAAGCCTAACAGAGAGCTACAAATGCAGCGAAGACAACAGTTCAGAGGATGCTCTGAGGATGCTCTCATCTGACTGCAGAAGCTTTTGGAGAATTGAAACTAGATATGAGTGTGATAAGGATGGCCTTCTTGAAACGGTATTTGAACAGGATGGGCAGTGTAACAGTCAGAGTAGACATAAGACTTTGGCAATCCATCAGTCACTAGCCACTAAGATAGGTCAAATAAAATGTGGATTTTTGAGGACAGAAGAAATTTCATATATATATATATATATATATATATATATATATATATATATATATAAACAGG
>NC_034613.1:73587701-73595733 GCF_900095145.1 Mus pahari | reverse complement strand
CCCCAGAGCTCGTGTCTCTAGCTGCATATGTAGCAGAAGACGGCCTAGTCAGCCATTGTTGGGAAGAGAGGCCCCTTGGTCTTGCGAAGATCATATGACCCTGTACAGAGAAATTCCAGAGCCAAGAAGCGGGAGTGGGTGGGTTGGGGAGCAGGGTGGGGNGAGGGTATAGGGGGATTTGGGGATAGCATTTAAAATGTAAATGAAGAAAATATCTAATAAAAAATAATTTTAAAAAAGACATGCACCACATCATGCTCAATGATGTTTTTTGGAAATTATTTTGTCATATACATACCACGCAAAAGATTGTGATCCAAAAAAAGTAGACCTGTTCTAGACAGTATGTAGAGGTGGTCATACAACTAGAGATGGTAATGAATCCGTTCAGAATGAGCTACTCGGGCTGCAAAGATTGCACAGCAGTTAAGAGCACGAGCTGATCTTCCAAAGGACTGGGCTTCAATACTCACCCCTCATAGTCATCTGCAGTTCCAGAGGATCCCCACTAGGACTTCTGGAACCTACTGGCAGGAGGCAGACAAGAGATACACAGACATAAGCACAGCCAAATCCCCTTACACAATGCACAAAACAAGTTAATATTTAAAAAAAAATATTGAACAGTTAATACAGAGTGACCATGGTGGGTCTTTCCACTTTGGGCTATGCAATTTTCATATCTCTCTCTCTCTCTCTCTCTCTCTCTCTCTCTCTCTCTCTCTCTCTCTCTCTCAACACTCTGTACTCTTTCTCTATGGTTTTCCTCCCACCCCATGGCTGCTGGTATACCCCGGGGCAGGTTTCCATTCTAGTTTAACTCAAACAACATGTTTTTTTCTCTTTTTCTTCTCAGGCCAGCTGCGGAGATTTACATCTTGTTTGCCCTGGGATTTTTCTTTTCAAAGCTAATAAAGGTGTCTTCAAGCTCAAAACTAAATAAAAAGAG
This sequence comes from Mus pahari, assembly GCF_900095145.1. Taxonomy (NCBI): domain Eukaryota; kingdom Metazoa; phylum Chordata; class Mammalia; order Rodentia; family Muridae; genus Mus; species Mus pahari. Next base: position 73,594,784 of record NC_034613.1, on the reverse strand, counting down.
TGAACTGCCTGGATGCCAACACCTAAATCTCCTGGTGTAGAATAGGTTCACAGATATTATTTAATTGATTAATCAATTGCTTAGAAAAGATAAAGATATGAAAAAATCAATGACTTCCAGTTATAACTTGTCCCTGTAATGGCAACAAAATAATAATGGCCTTCGTCTTGTAGTTGCAAGTATAAAGCATAGCAAATACTTTTGCCATTCTCTTTTGCATTTTAATCTTCTACAGTTCAAAGAAGTTATATAGCTCCATTAGAATTGGGTGCATGTTTTAATTATAAAATATGAATTAACTTTTTACCCCTTTCGTGTACCTTAATGGAAAAAAGGAATAATGAATAATTAGAATGTGGAATTATATTCATACATTCCAAATAAAATAAGGGAAAAATACTCTAGGAAACTATGCTAAGTCATAGTACATGTTTATGAACATTAGTATACCTTCTGTTAATTCTGCTATACTCATAGTTCAGTATCTTGTCTGCTTATCACCAGAGAGGATTCCTCCAGCAACAGATGGGGGGAGGGTGCAACGACCCACAGCCAAACATTGTAGAGAGAGAGAGTCTAAATTGAAGTCCATCAAGGTCCTCTCCTCGGAGACCTGGGAACCCCTTTGAAGAGAGTAAGGAAAGATTGTAGGAGTCATGGGGAATCAAGGTCACCAGGAGAACATGAATATGACTCACTGAATTAACTAAACAGGACTCATGTGAGGTCACAGAGATTGAAGTGGCAACCATGGAGCCTACATATATCTGTCTGTGTTAGGTCCTCTGCATATATGTTATGGCTGTTTGCTTGTTGTTTTGTGGGACTCCTAACAGTGGGTATGTGTGTATCTGACTCCTTTGCCTGCTCTTGGGACTTTTCCTCCTGTTGTGATGCATCAATAAGAGGGCTGTCACTTTATCTTACTGTATTTTGATTTGTTCTGTTTGGGTGTTGTCTCTTACAGGCCTGCTGTTTTCACAGGAAGAAACAGAGTGGGGGTGGATCTGGGGGAGAGAGAAGGTGAGAGAACAGGGAGGAGGGAATGGAGGGGAAACTGTGATAGGGATGTATTTATTACATGCGTGAAGAGTATTTTCAATTTAAACAACCTAAAAAATTGAGTGTATAGATATGTGTGCGAGTGTGTGTATCTTCTTTTAAGTAATAGTACACAGTTTTATCAATAGAAAGAAAGCTGAAACTCCAAAACCAAAATAAAAATGTGAGCCAATATGTCAAAACTTAGTGAACATTTTTACGACCCATCAATTGTATCATTGCAAGTCATTAGAGAGGAGATTTTGATGAACATCAATTTAAAACATCAAGAAAAATAAATGATCCTTCATTTCTTTCCTTCTCTTTGTTCTCACCTTCAAGTTGTTAAAGTCTTTGAGAAGAATAAAAGATGACACTTCAGTAGCTCACAAATCAGACTTAACTGTTCCCATGTCAGTTTGAGTTTAGAAAAGATTACTTTCATCTAACAGCCCTCTCAGATACAGTAGTACGGCTGGGTACTATGTCACCTCCAGAAATGATTTATACTGCATCCATCTAAAATTTAAAGTATTAGGGAACTCTGCCTTCTATCTGTCTCCATACTTCTAAAACAGCTCCCAACAGTGCTTCAGTATCAAAAAGAAGAAAGAAGGGCATTTTCCTATTATTTAACTATCTAACGACTTTAAATTAAAGTTGTGTTTATATTGAGGTTTAGACTAGAGGTCAGAATATCACACTCAGAAAACTATTCACCATCTTTCTAGTCAAGTCAAGCTTAAAGTTTGTTCAGGGTTTTTTGTTTGTTTGTTTGTTTGTTTGTTTCATAAAAAGTCTAAATTGCATGTAAGGTCCCTTAAGAGAAAGATAAGTATGGATAATCATTTTTCTCAATAAACTGCCAATCCATCAGGCATGCTAAGAGATTGCACATGTTTACAATCAGCAGAATATGATGATGATTATCACAGAAAGGCATCACTGGTGCTCTCAGAAAAAAAGAAAATAACTTCAATACTAACCAAAGCTGAGAATATAAGATGTTCTAATTTGGATAAATCTGATACCAGGGATCATCAAGAAAACATAATGAGTTTTGTATATAAGAGGGAAGGAAAGAGACATAAGCTTTTACACAAACCAAGTGAAAATAATAGGCTAGTAACTCCTATTGCCTGGACCAAGAGTACAGATTTTATAAGATAATTGGTGTGATCACAAAATGCAATGTGATATCAGCTGCTCTCTAGAAGCAATGCGAAGCAGGGATAATGTGAGAGAGCTCTCTTTCAGCTGAATGCTAACAAAATGTCTACTGTGGTAAATGGCCCTGTAATGAGACCTCAAGCCAGGGTACTAACAGTGGGAATGACAAAAAAGTGTCCAAAGTGAAAATATACAAGGATGCATAATAACCACAACAGCCTATGTGCTATGATACGAACACTATGTAGATAGAGAAATAAGAATTACTTGTAACTGGGGAGGAGGGTGGAAAGTGCTATGGCATTAACACATCTTAGAAGGCAAAAAGAAGCATATATGGGAAAGTGAGATATAATCAGTCCAGATGGAAATTATGTTGGATTTTAAAGCCCTCTCAGAGCAATGAGCTAGGAAGTTCTGCTTTGTTGGATACTTTGGTTGCCCCCTTTAGTTCTGTGATTTCATCTCATGTGTGAAGAGAAAATACAGACAGTAAAGTTTCTCACAAGCTCCGTAGTGTCAGGCACCACTGGCAAGGCAGGAAGAAGAGGATGCACAGCTCACAGTATCCTTTTGCTTCCCCTTATTCATATGTTATTCTCCTTGCCTGTTATGTAAAATTACTCCATTTCGTTTGTTTCATTTGCCTTTTTGAAATGGGATCCCACTGTATTATCCAAGCCCCTCTTTCCCATGTACTGGGATCACAGATGAGTGCCACTAAAGCCCAGCTGCATGTTTTTATGTGACAAATTTTATTGTATGCATTTAAAGTATAAGATATGGTGCTCTAAGGTTTGTATAAAGTAAAGAAGTTACTACAAATTAGCCTCCATAAGCTCTTGTAATTACCCCCTTGCCTATAAGAAATTCATTACCAAAAATCTTGAGTAAGCTGTTGCTACTAGTAGCTATAGTCCACATGATATACATTACATCTTACATATTTGCTACTAGGTATCTTTTGGCCATCTTTTACTTCAAGATTTTCAGCTCCACTCTACTCTCATACTTGACCATGAGCCATTGTAGATCAAATATTCTCATACAGCAGTATAACTGAACTGGTATTTTCAATCTGCAGAGCTTACGTGAGCTTTAGAGAATGTTACCTTAGCTGTATTAAGAAATGGCATGAATCCTTGATCAATCAGGCAAAGCAAAATTTCCCTTCAATTAAATCTCCATGGCAAAAAGAAAAACATGAGTTGGGAAGAAAAGAGGCAGTGGACAAGGAAAGAAATAGGAAGGAAAGGAAGACTGGGGAGGAAGAAAAGAAAATGAACACGTTAGAGTGGTTTCTTAAAATAATTCAAATTAATACAAGGGCAAAAATAAAAATTATCTACCCACAGTATTCACTAATCTGACAAAGCAGATTAGTCGTTAATTCAGCTTCAGATACATAGAACGTACTTAAATCTATGAGATGGTTTTAAAAGGTGGAAGCTAGAGGGGCTAATGAATCCAAGTTTTCCCCCATGAATCCCAGCTTTGCTTCTGTCAGATGTTTCAGCTAGGTTAGTGTTCTTACATGTTAACCTTAACTTTCTCAGGTATAGAATACTTACGAAGAATACTGTCCCTTAGTGATATGGTAAATTAAAATAAAAGAAAGCATGAATGGGGGGTGGGGTGTTTTTGTGGCCCTCGCCATTCTTGTATACATAGTCTCCATAAGTTCTAGTTACTTTCTTATAGAATTTGTGAAAAAAAAAGAATTTGTGTTTGTTAGAATGAAATGAAATAATATTTGTTGGCACCTGGGAAACAGTAGAATAACTCTCAGCAAACTCACGCACTAAGAAAATGGTGTTTGAAAAAATAACTTTAGATATGTACACAGCAATATACTCAGTTTAAGTCATTATTGAGAATGAACGTATTTAATTGAGCAATGCTTTGTGGTTGCATTGAATTTCTGTATATTCTACAAGCTAAAATAAAACTGTACTGTGTGCACTGGAGTATTTTCAATCACTCCAAAATACCATCTTACCGCAGTGCTTTTTTTTTAGACTCAAACCATATTTGACTTTGAAACTCAGCTAAAAGAGAAAATGCAGTGTTGATTAGCTATCAAATCTCCGCTAAGTTCTCAAGATAACTGAAAGCAACTCCACATCTTAGTTGCATAAATTTGGCCCTAATTTTAGTGCACCTGACCTTGAAATTTAGGTCGAGTGGTACAAAACCTATGGGTATTTGACATTTTGTAGTAGTTAATCACATAAGGCCTGGCTGGATCTTCATATATGCACAGAATGTTACTATCACAAGAATTAATAGGGCTCACAAATATGTGTGCTAATGCTTTAAATATAATTTCTGACATAATTAATGAAGTGCAGCAGCATTACAAAGCATTCATGTTCTTTCCTATAGCCTTTGTGTGTTTTGTTTTCTCACCGTGCTAGGGATCTAACTGGGAGCCATGAGGCTACAAGTCCAGAGCTTCTCAACCTGTGGGTCACAACACTTTTGGGGTTTCATGTCTGATATCCTGAATAGCAGAGATGTACATTACAATTCATAGTAGTGGCAAAATTACAGTTAAGTAGCAAGTAAATAATTTTATGGTTGGGAGCCAGAACAACATGAGGAGCTATATTAAAGAGTCGCAGCATTAGAAAGGGTGAGAGCCCCTGCTGCAGGCAATTGCTCTGCCACTTAGCTAGACCTCCAGTACTAGTGCAGAAAATATTTGTGTTATAAACAACTAACATCTAACAGAAACACTGTGCAAACTAAAAAGAAAATGTAAGAGCTCATGTATTTAAGAATATAGATAAATTCGGGAATGTGTAAACTTAGTAACTCAAATCGTGAAAATGAGATCCATGCTTTTAAATATCTCAGCTTCCTACCTGTGAGCCTTCTCCTCAAGCATAAACACGATTTCCAGTTGCTAAAGGTATGCACAATCCCCACTACTGCAGAACAAAAGGTACTGCCAATTTTCAACAATCCCAGTAAGGATTTGAAGGCTGCCATGTCCGTCTTGGATATAATTATGGTGGAATACTTTGATAACCCAGGACATCTATAGTGTTAGCATACTGAACATGCCTGATTTCATTTGATAGTACAGGCCTGAGATATGTGTGTGGAACCGATGGAGTCAAAATCATGCAATATGCATGGACTGGGAGCATTACAGGGAGAATGGTTCACCTTAGAAAAATTGCACTGGTGACACTTCTTTAAGGGAAGGGGTGCCAAGCAGGAAAGAATAGACACCATAAGAACACAGTGGACTATAGAGTGATCGCGTGCAGCAGTGCATTTTCTTAGTATATTTTCTTGAACATTTCTGTTAAATGTTCTGTTTGACAGAGGATTTCCAGATTGGAAAAATAATAATCACTGATCATTTTTTTCTTTATAAGTGTATTTATGCTATCTGGTAGGTTTATCTCACTGGATAGAGTGCCTACCTAGCATACGGAGGCTATGGACTTGATCTCTGGTACTTGCAAATCCATGATGGTAGCTCATAGGCCTGTAATACAGTTCCAACCACTTCAGAGATAGAAGCAGGAAGATCAAAAGTTCAAGGTCATCTCCATATTTAATCAGCTTTTGGCCCACATGAGCTACATAAAGCCCTGTCTTCTAAACAGAAAAGGTAAATTTTTAGGGCCTGGGATGTAGTTCAGTGCTAGAGTACTTGTCTCACATGTTTGCAGCCCAAGTTTCAATCCCCACGACTCTTCCTCCCCCTCCAGAAATAGACATGGACTGATTTAGATCAAGTACCAGAAGAAAGGCCAGAAGTTTCTGCCTTTCATTTAGACAGGTGTATAGAACATTATGCTGGAGATATCTATTTTAGAAATTCATCTGGCTATACGTCACTAGCTCCGTGAGTTTTCCTGGCCCATTAAGTAACTTCACAAAGCGTTGCTATCTCTAGGGAGGAGAAAACTCCATGGAAAGAAAATAGAAAGCAAGTACATTTTCTTCAGCAATAGTGTTCTTTCAGTTTAGCTCATTTCTGTCACCTAGCTCAGAATGTGATTATGACTTCCTCCTGTGCTACTTTTAAATTCATTATTTATTCTACATATGAAGGTATTCACTTAATATTTTCTTCTGTCAGATACCTTAGCACAAAGTAACTTTATTTGGGTGATTATTATAGTGAACTCTATTGAGCACGGTTGTCAGGATTATTACGTATTCATAACTGGTAACTACCCTACCCCTTCCACTTCTGTGCCCATTCTAGCTACTTGAATGTTCATCTTTCTCCACAAGAAAAATCAACAGTGACAATAATGACCACTTCACAATGACAGGAGATCCAACACACACTTCTTGCCTTCACAGGACACCTAAACAAGGTGCCACCCTATCCACGATAGCCAGGAAATGGAAACAAGGGACTGGTTCCGAGTACAAGGCATGGTTTCCCTCCTGTTGAGTGGACCTCCTGTCTGTTAGACAGCTGTTGGTTGCCACTCAATGTGAATGACATTTGTTTCACCTTTACTCATATTTTGCAGTGTTGGCCAGTGTTCTGGCTCATAGATGTTGCAGCTGGTTAGGACTGTTTATTTGCTTGTATATAGTAGTTTCTGGAACCATGGAAGCTGGGCCACAAGCCAAAGTTTGAAAGGCCAGATCCAGCTCAAATAATCTGATTTCTACAAGAGCCCACTCTCAACATCTGGGAGGCAACCGAAGGATACACAAATAGTTTGTATTGATTTGGGAGTCACCTGGAATACCCTCAAACACTGGATCTCATGCTCAGTGCTAGGGATATTGTTAATCTATGGAGAGAGTTATAGAGAGCATTTTCAGCCCAAGTAGTTTCATCTCCTCTCTCTCTCTCTCTCTCTCTCTCTCTCTCTCTCTCTCTCTCTC
>NC_034613.1:73578686-73586421 GCF_900095145.1 Mus pahari | reverse complement strand
AGGGTTTCTCTGTGTAGCCCTGGCTGTCCTGGAACTCACTCTGTAGACCAGGCTGGCCTCAAATTCAGAAATCCACCTGCCTCTGACTCCCAAGTGCTGGGATTAAAGGTGTGCGCCACCTTTCCTAAGTAACAGCTTTCTTGAAAGTTTCACACTATTATATATGTTTATACCCTATGGTTTTTATTTTATTTGAAAACCAAAAATAATGTATTTTCTGATGCCAGTTCAAGCAGTCTCCCAAATGTACTTTTCTCATTCCTCACAATATACTTCAATGCGTCATATCTAACATTGTTTGGACATGTTTGTTTATGCTTCCATCTAATACTGTAGCTCTGACATGTGTGTTTTACTTTGCAGCTAACATGTATTTGCCTCTGACTACTAGTACTTTCTCTATGGTTAGTATGGAGGTCATCCTCTTGTTGTGTTCACGAGCAGAGCTCATGATAGTCAGATGTTGTGGTGTATGCACATTATCCCAGCACTCAGGAAACTGAAAGAGATTGCTAACAGAAGGCTAGCCTGAAGCACATAGTAAGCCGCTGTCTCAAAAATGGTTCCTTGGGCTAGAGAGATGACACAGTGGTTAAGAGCACTTACTGCTCTTCCAGAGGTCCCAGGTTCAATTCCTGGTACCAATATGGTGGCTCACAACCATCTGCAATTTCTGTTCCAGGAGATTTGATGCCATCTTTTGGCCTCTTTGAGTACCAAGCAAACATGCCATGCACAGATATGCATGCAGGCTAAACACTCATACATATCAAATAACAAAAACCCTTTCAGAAGGAGGTTTTTGTCATGATCTCACACTCTTGCTGCCACAGACAGGAGCTGCTCCCATTGCTCAGAACACTATTATGCTTTCTCTCCCCTGAAACTGTGCACTAAAATAATCCCTTCTTTCTCCAAGTTGCTTCTGTCAGATGTTTTGCTTCACAACAAGAAAAAGCAGCTGATACAGAAAAATGACACCAAGAAAGGAAACGATTGCTATGATAAACCTGGCTGTTGTAATTACAAGCTTTTGGAAATATGTTCTGGGACAAATGTAAAAGTTTGGATGTGTGGGCCATGCAAACCTCACAATTACTGGTAGAAGTTACTGGCCATTCTGTGTAATTTTAAAAAAACACAATAATAATAATAATAATAATAATAATAATAATAATAATAATAATAATAAATTTCTTACTCTCATAAAGAAAGATGCTCATAACAACACCTCCATATGACTAAGTATAAAAATGCTTCACTTAATATAGTGTGGTGGTGTACTCCTGTAATTTCAGCTCTTGGAGAGTCAGAAGTTCAAGGTCATCTTCAACTACATAGCAACTTTAAGGTCAGTTAAACAACAACGAACAGAATTTTATTTCTCTTGAATTTTCTCAGTGCTCCCCTCGGCCTCCTCATTCTTCTCATTCCAGTCTGCAGCTTAGATTGAGTCTCTGCTTCCTTTGTTTGCCTTATATATTTACATTTAAAATGATTCCTATATTAATCAAATGTTTTGAGGATGATTGTTCTCCTGATTTAAAGCAAAATAGGGTTCATCTGACCGTTGCCTATAACCATCTCCTATAAGTGTCACGTGACTATGGCAAGATTTCCAGTAGGGGGCCTGGGACACCAACCCAGACACAACACCTTCAACCCACAATCTGTCCTGCCTACAAGATGTACTGGGGTAACCATGGTGCGGAAATTGTGGGAGTGGCCAAGCAATGATTGTTCCAGCTGTGAGAGGGAACTCACCTCTGACGCTACCCAGACGGCTGGGAGCCATAAGCTGAATAGTTCATGACAGAACCAAACAAGAGTGGAAAATAAGTCAGTTAAATGAATCCAAATAAGACCAACAGTATCAACTAACCTGGGCCCCAGGGAGCTTCCAGAGACTAATCCACCAACCAAAGAGCACACACAGGCTGTTCTGATGTCCCCAGCAGATATGTAGCAGAGGGCTGACTACCTTGTCTGGACCCAGTGGGAGAAGATGCACCTAATCCTGGAGAAACTTGATGCTCCAGGTAGGGGGATGCCCGGGGAGGTGCCCTCTCAGAGATAAAGGGGAGGAGGAGGGGGGACCAGGAGGAGCAACACATTTGGGGTGTAAATAAAATAGTTAATTGACTTTTTAAAAGAAATGATTCCTCATGATATTCTTCTATACTCGTAGATTGCCATCTAACCCAGTTGTCAGAGAGACCACCCAGAAACTGATGGAAACAGATGCAACGACACACAGCCAAACCTTCTGTGGAACATGGAGAATCACATAAAAGAGGGGGAGGAGGGAGCCAGAGAGGTCAAGGACACCTGAAGAAAACCCACAGAATCAACCAACCTGATCACAAACCAAGGAGCCAGCATGGGCCTGACCTAGGCCCTCCACATACATGTTACACTTGGATAGCTTGGTCTTCTTCTGGGACTCCTAACACTGGGAGTAGAGGCTATTTCTTACTCTGTGGTCTGCCTTTGGGACCCTTTCCCACTACTGGGTTGCCTTGTCTGTCCCTATTAGAAGAGGAGGTGCCCAGGCTTACTGCAACTAAGAGAGACAAGGACTTTTGATGAAATTTTTATTGTTGCCTTAGGTGTTTTAGCCTACGTGTCTCTGGGTGGTATACAATATGATTTAGGTGGAAAGAAGACCCTCATCAAACTTAGCCATTTCATCCTCATACTATGCAAAGGGGATCTTTGGGATTGTTTTCCAGACATAGAAAAGAAATACTGTCTTAGAATTAAGTGAGTAAAATTTCCTGCCATATATCTCAAAAGCATCAATTACTGTATCTATAAAGAAGTAAAACAATCTCAATAAAAAAGAACAAGTACTCTTATCACTTATTTGTTACAAATGAGTCATCAGTCTAAATTAAGTGTGAATGTCTTCTTTTATTAAGTGAGTTTTTTGGGCCTCTTTTTCTTCTTTAATCTTTTTTTTGCAGTCCAGACTTCACCCTCATCCCAGTCCCACCCCACCAAACCTCCCCACTCCCTGTGACCCCAATTCTCTTGAGGGTAGGTGCATCTTCTCTGAGTCCAGATCTGGAAGTCCCCTGCTGTATAAGTGTTGGGGGCTTCATATCAGCTAGTATATGCTGTCTGGTTGGTGGCTCAGTGTTGGGGTCCAGGTTAGTTGAGACTGCTGGTCTTCCTATGGGCTCACCGTCTTCCTCAGCTTCTTCCAGCTTTTCCCTAATTCAACCACAGGGACCCCTGGCTTCTGTCGATTGATTGGGAGTAAATATCTCTGCATCTGACTCTTTCAGCTGCTTGGTTGGACTCTTGGAGAGCAGCCATGCTAGGCTCCTATTTGGAAGCACACCATGGCATCAGTAATAGTGTCAGGCCTTGGGGCCTCCCCCTGAACTGGATCCCAATTTGACCTGTCACTGGATGTCCCTTTCCTCAGGCTCTTCTCCATTATTGGCCCTGTAGTTCTTTTAGACAGGAATAATACTAGGTCAGAGTTTTGACTATGGGATGGCAACCCCATGCCTCCACTTGATGCCATGACTTACTACTGGAGGTGGACTCTATCAGTTCCCTTTCCCCACTGTAGGGCATTTCATTCAAGGTCCCTCCCTTCGAGAACTGATAGTCGCTCACCTCCCAGGTCTCTGGCACGTTCTGAAGGGTACCCACCCTCAGCTTACTTCCCAAGGTTGCCTGATTCCATTTTTTTCTGCTGGCCTTCAGTTCTTCAGTCCTGTTCCCCCTACCCAGTACCTGATCATCTTCCCATCTTCCCCTCTTCCCTTCCCTTTGTCCCTCCCCCTTCTATGATTAATTTTTTCTCCCTCCCAAGTGAGACTGAGGCATCCTCACTTGGGGTCTTCAGCTTGTTAGCCTTCTTGAGTCCTGTGGATTGTATCCCGGTTATTCTGCAATTTTTTTTTTACTAATATCCTCTTCTTAGTGAGTACATACCATGCGTGTCCTTTTGGGTCAGAGTTACCACATGCAGGATGTTATTTTCTAGTTCTATCTATTCGACTGCAAAATTCATGATGTCCTCATTCTTAACAGCTGAGTAGTACTCCATTGTGTAAATAAACCACATTTTCTGTATCCATTCTTCTGTCATGGGACACCTAGGTTGTTTCCAGCTTCTGGCTATCACAAATAAGGCCGCTATGAACATAGTGGCACACATGCCCCTGTGGCATGGTGGGGAATCTTTTGGGTATATGCCCAAGAGTGGTATAGCTGGGTCTTCAGGTAGATCTATTTCCAATTTTCTGAGGAACCTTCAGATTAATTTCGAGAGTGGTTGTACCAGCTTGCAATCCCACCAGCAATGGAGGACTGTTCCTATTTCTCCACAACCTCGCCAGCATCTGCTGTCACCTGAATTTTTAATCTTAACCATTCTGACTGGAGTGAGATGATATCTCAGGGTTGTTTTGATTTGCATTTCCCTGATGACTAAGAATGTTGAACATTTTTTAATGTGTTTCTCAGCCATTTGGTATTCCTCCATTGAGAATTCTTTGTTTAACTCTGTACCCCATTTTTTAATGTCATCTGAGTTTTTGATCTTAGCCATTCTGATTGGTGTAAGGTGGAATCTCAGGGTCATTTTNATTTGCATTTCTCTGATGACTAAGGACTTTGAACATTTCTTTAAGTGCTTTTTAGCCATTTGAAATTCGTGGAATTCAATGAAAATGAGGACACAGCATAATACAACTATGGGACACAATGAAAGCAGTGCTAAGAGGAAAATTTAGAGTACTAAGTGCCCTGGTAAAGAAATTGGAGAGATCTTGCACTAGCAACTTAACAGCACACCTGAGAACTCTAGAACAACAAGAACAAAAAAAGCAAACTCATCCAAGAGGAATAGAAGGCAGGAAATAGTCAAACTCAGTGTTGAAATCAATTAAATAGAAACAAAGAGAACTATACAAAGAATCAACCAAACCAAAAGCTAGTTCTTTGAGAGAATCAACAAGATAGATAAACCCTTAGTCAAACTAACTAAAGGGCCCAGAGATAGTATCCAAATTAATAAAATCAGAAATGAAAAAGGAAACATAACAACAGAAACTGAGGAAATTGAAAAAAATTATCAGATCCTGCTACATAAAGCCTATACTCACAAAACTGGAAAATCTAGATGAAATGGATGATTTTCTAGATAGATGCCACATACCAAAGTTAAATCAAGTGTGAATGTCTTAAAGTTTAGGTTACTTGGAAGTTTTTCTTGAGAAATGGCTTGACAATTCTGTGAGTTGTTTTTTTCTTTTTTATATAAGTTATTTCAGTTATATAACATAGTAATCTTTTTTAAAAGATTTATTTATTTATTTTATGTATGAGTGTAAACTGTTGTTCTCTTCAGACACACCAGAAGACTGCATTGGATCCCATTACAGGTGGTTGCGAGCCACCATGTGGTTGCTGGGAATTGAACTCAGGACCTCTGGAAGAGCAGTCAGGGCTCTTAACTGTTGAGCCATCTCTCCAGCCCCCATGAGTTGTTTTCTATCTGGTCTTGCCTGAAGACATGAACTTGATTTTTTTTTTTCAAAATTCCAATAGTTATGTAAGCTGGTAACACAAAGGTGTTCTTATTTTGCTTCTTAGGATCTTCTATCTATCCCCTTTTTACAAATAGTTCTGTTGAGGTATAACTGACATTGTATAAGTTGCATATATTTAAGATGTACAATTTGACAAATTTGAACACATGGTGATGAAATCATGATCACACTAAAGAATGGGTATATTTACTACTCCAAAATTGTTTATGTAGAACACCTCCAATGGTTAGACCTGATAGAAAAACAGATTTTAGTTTGTTCAGCTGAAACAATTTTATAATAACCAAATTTAACAGGAAACACAATGAAACAAATGTATTGTCATTTGTGATGTTATTAGTTGATGGTGCTAAAATACACACACATATACATTCTCTCCTTTGTCCTCCTCCGCCCCCATTTTGTCCTGTCCTCCTTGTGTATCTGAGTCTTTTACTCTCACTTTTCCTGTACTCTCATTATATCTATGATGACTTCAATAGCCTTGATCAAGGAAAAACTTCAGCTAAAAATGATGATAAGGCAAGAGTGGCGACTCATGAATGCCTTCAAATGCGGGCGGGGGGGGGGAATAGGTCAGGGAAATTGGTGCAGATCTGAGGCCGCCCTGTGTTACATAGTAAGTTCCAGGGCAATCTGGAATACACTATGATATTCTGTGATATTTTGTATCAGCCAAAAGATGAGCTAGCGATACCTCCCTTGTGGGTTATAGGGAGCATCAAGTTAGCACATAGATTGGAAATCCATGTGTGAATCACAAAGCCCTATACGCATATGAGTATCACCATACCAAAGTTTTATTCTACAGTAGCAGAACAGTGGGAGTAAGTATATTCTTGGCACTAGGTCAAAACCAATCAGGAATAGACACTTCTCTGGCTAATTGTTAGAACAGGTGGTTTGAAGTTCATTGTATAAACGACTAGGAAGCACATAAGAAAATCCTCATTTTGAGGCTGGAACATGACACAGTAACAAACGACTGAAGATGACTAATGTGTTGCAGCGATTAGAGACTATGGAAATCTAAAGTGAGTTGTAAAGATCCTCCCTGGTGTGGTAGCACAGGCTACCTGTAATCCCAGCACTCGGGGGATAGAGGCAGTAGGATGAGGAATTGAAGGTCATGTTTCATCCTACATAAAACCTTGCTTCAAAACAACAAATCATGAAGCTCTCCAACACACACCAGAGCTGGGATCATTACGAGTGACAAAGTGACAACAGTCATTGTAACGTGTCCCTCTAGCAGAAAGATTCCTGGGTCTTTAATTAGAAAAGGCATCTATAACATAAATCTAGATGACTGCTTTTACGGTGGAGCACAGTCAGAGCATCTGAGCCATGTTTGAACACTCCTCTAACAAAAGACAGTACACAAAATGGGGAGTCACAGATCATGAAGAATTATTGACCTGCTAAAATTTCACAAATATCTGGAGAGTTCTTGGAATAATACACAAGGCTCATGATAAAAAAAAAAGTGCCAAAAATCAACTTGTCTATGTATCAACTTGGAAGATGGAATTCACACATAACAATAAATGAGAATAAATAAACAGAACCAATGCAAGCAAGTTATTACTTGGGAGTAGCAGCTTAGGCCTGTAATCTCAGCACTTAAGAGGCTGAAGTGGGATGATAGCTATTAGACTGAGTCCAGCCTTGACTACATGGTACAGTTTAAAACAGACAGAGCAATGATGTGAAACCTTATTTAAAAACCAAACCAAGAAAGGTGAAAGTGAGATGCGGCTCAGTTAATGTATTTATTCTTTGTCTAGCATGCACACACCCCTGGGTTTGATACCCAGTATCATATACAACTAAGCATCAAAGCACATGCCTGGAATGTGCTTGGGAGGTCTCTGCACAACGATGAGAAATCCAAAGTCATCCTCAGCTGCACGGCAAGTTCAAAGTTTACCTTGGTTACAAACAGACCAGACAAGTCCACAGTCCTCAAAGGAGACACCACTTCCACGCTCTGTAACACTTCCAGGGTCTTAGGAGAACAGGATCTCAGGATAACAGGAGCTGGGTCACACTAGTATTTGAGTATCTCAGAGGAGCTTGACTGCCAAGAACTCAGACACACTCAGAATCTCAGGTTCACAGGAGCCCACAATCAAAGAATCACAGAGAAATCTGGACTCTGA
>NC_034613.1:73544104-73578529 GCF_900095145.1 Mus pahari | reverse complement strand
GGGGAGGGTATAGGGGACTTTGGGGATAGCATTTAAAATGTAAATGAAGCAAATACCTAATAAAAATTGGAGAAAAAAAAAAAACAACTTCCAAAACCTGGGGCAGGAGAAACAGTTAAATGCAAATCTTGATAGTTGATATCCTGGAGTGTAGTTTTGAGGGTTTTTTTACTTTGTTTTTGTTTGTTTTGCTGTTTGTTTTTGTTTCTTTGTTTTTTGTTTTTGTTTGTTTTGTTTTGTTTTGTTTTTGAAGATGTGTCAGTATATAGCTCTGGCTTGCCTAGAACTTTTGGCAGTTCTCCTGCCTCTGCTTTATGAGTGCTTGGATATGGTGTGAACCTCCACTCCAGACATTTAAGTGTCTTTTATTTGACTTTCAGTTCCTCCAAGACAGATTTTTCTCTCCTTTTGATTGACTTACCCCTGTTGTTGTCTTATATATGTTTACCAGTGGGGAATCATGAAAATTGACATGATCTCATTTTGTCCTTAAGTCTTTCCATTTTCACCTTCAACCCAGGAAGTAATCACTTTTGTTTATGATTCAGAAATGGAAGAATGGTAGTAGTGTAGATTCCTTTAGGCAGACTTTTCGCTTAACTTTAAATGTATAAAATGAACTTATTCGATGCAGCCATAATAAGCTGAAATCATTGCACAAGCCTATGTCTTTAAAAAATTTCCTGATAAGCAGCTTAGTGTTGTTGGGGTTACTGAATCTTAAACCCATAAAACACCTTAAAAGTACATACTTTTATGTATGTACTTTTAAAGGTGGGTAGGAGCAAGTCCAGTGAAACTTGGTGGGTCTCACACACACAAAGAATGTGAAAGAAGGAAGAACGAGGCTTCCATGGGAAGGAGGAAAGGTGGAAGAGAGTAATGGGTACCAAAATGACTAAAATTCACTATATACATGTATAAAGCTGCCAAAGAATAACTAAGTAAAATATGGTATAGCATAAAATAATATTTATAACACAGTACAACAAAAATTTCTAGTATAGCATATATCTCAAAATTAGTATTATAAATTCAGTTAATTATTATTAAATATAGTTTTAAAATAAGGGCAAAAATCATGTCTACTTCGATTACCTTAATATAATTACTCAGACTAAATGTCCTTTCTCCTAACCTACTTTCTTTTTTTTTTTTAAGATTTATTTATTTATTTATTATATGTAAGTACACTGTAGCTACCTTCAGACACTCCAGAAGAGGGTGTCAGATCTTGTTATGGATGGTTATGAGCCACCATTTGGTTGCTGGGATTTGAACTCCGGACCTTCGGAAGAGCAATCGGGTGCTCTTACCCACTGAGCCATCTCACCAGCCCCCTAAGCTACTTTCTAAAAGTAGGTGACTTTTCATTTTTATTACACTTTATTTCTTTGTTTGAGTGTGTTTGTTGGTGTGTGCATGCTTATGCTAACCAGCCTCACGCTTGCTTTTTTAAAGCCTACCAGAACTTATACAGGAAGTACATTAATATGTAATGGTTTTTCATTTAGTGTTACAGTCTAAGTATTTGGTATTACATAATATCCACAAGTGACCTTTTACATTGAGAAACAAAATAATTCACTTAATTATATACTGTAGAGCACTTTAATATCCTCTTTTTAATTATTGTTTAATGATACATTTATGTTCATTTTCATGATCTTCATTACCTTGGATGTTAATAAACTATGCAAAATTATTTTGCCTAAGCCATGTCATTTACACTAACTCTTTTTTATTATGGCTGCTTATTATAGCTGTGATAAAATACCTAGGAACAAAACTTAAAGGAAGAAGCGGTTGGGGTTTTTTTGGTCATGGTCACTTGGCCCCACCACTATGAGTCTGTGTCAGGTAAGAGAATCATGGCAGAGAAGATATAGTGGCTCAGAATGGTTCATCTTCTAGTGCCTTAGCAGAAGAATGAAAGTATACCTATACTATCTGGCTTTGTCTTCTTTCTCCTTAACCTAAAAATTGTGCTAATCACAATCACGGTGGTGTTAATTTCTTTGATCACCTCTCAAAATCCTTTCAAACATGCCCAGAAGTGTGTTTCCATAAACTAGTATCTCTCTGTCTAATTAGGCTGATAACCACAATGAACTATTATCCCTTTATTTTTTGTAACTGACAGATTTTCCTTCATTTTAAAATTAGTGTAATATGAACACAATAAGCTCAGCTGTCTTAATTTAATGAATGATTCTGAATTTTACTTAGATATGCTTTTATTTTTCATCTTTGCATGTATTTTCGTAACACCAGAGGAAGAAGCAAGTTCCTATTAGTTGACACAGTCCCATCTCTGCTTCCTCTATTGGCATTTGCTGCTAAAGAGTAGCAGGAACCAAACACAGGTCCTCTGCAAAAGCAGCAACTACTCTTCCCTGCTGGGCCATCTCTGCAGCCCACAATTTGCCAGTTTTGTGCCATGCTGGAGATCAGGTCATACCTCTGTACGTGCTGGAGAAGCACCCTACCTGCTGAATCACAGCCCAAGCCCGAGCCCCATGGAATCTTGGTGTGTGTCCACTGACATTTAGCTACGTAATAACATATCATCCGAGAGTAGCTAATGATATGAAAGGATCTATTCATGATGCTTCTAGGAAAATTTCCTTGTTCAAGCGAAGCTCTGAAGATTAGAACTTAGCTTGTTCATTCATTGTCATTTGGCCAGTAAATTGGGGACACACTGCTCTCACCATTCATTCATAAGTCTTATAGATGACAAAGGAAAGGTGAATTACTAGCCCATATAATCCTTGCTATCTGGTTGGGTGGCTGGAATTTTCCTTGTGTAGAAAGCTGGGTTCCAAAAACAGACAGAAACCAAACCACACAAAATTGTTTTAATCCCATTGTTTCCATTATGTTAGCTGGGGTGCAGCTGGCTAAAGTAGCATGCAATTGGCTAAAGAGTGTACTATCAAAGGACATAAAGGAAAAGAAAGATTGTGTGGCCATTTTTATAATCAACATTGCTATGATTACCACTCAGTTACAGAACTTATGCCATGTAACCTGCTCTAGTCTAATACCCACCCAGTTTGGTTTTAGGTAGATGGTAGGCCTGATGGTAGATGGTAAGTCCATTCTTTAAGGAGTTGAACTTCCATAAGGAAAGAGAAGAATGGCCCCTAGGGTCCCAGGAAGAGGGGTGGGTATTATTAAAACAATCATGAAGCTTCAGTTAGTTAGGAGAAACGAGCTTTAGTGATCCATCATACTAGTTATTTATCATACTTAAGGACAAATGGTGATTATAATACACAAAATTTCAACACTGCTGTAAGAGCCAGGTGTGGTAGTGTATGCATATATTCCCAGCCCTGAGGAGGAAGAGGTGGGATGGTGAAGGTAGCCTGGGAACTGTGAGATTTTATTCCAAAAGAACAAAACAAAGTCACCTCATGAAAGCTGAAGTTGGTCTACAATCCTAGTCCTGAGGAGGCTGAGGTAGGAGGATCATGAATTTGAGTCCAGCCTAGATTAATTTTTTTATCCTTAGCAATTTATGTCAAAATTAATTATTAATTTTTCTATTTGTGTGTGTTTCTTTTTCCACATGAGCTCCAGGGGGGTTGGATGCAGGTTGCAAGGTTGGTGCCATGAACTCAGACTTTTTGCTAGCACTCTGCATCTGTTTTTAATATATTTATTTTACATTTATTTCTGCTATAACAGCCCAACTTCCTCATCTCAAACACTACACATACGGTTATATGAAGTCAACCAAAGATATCATATATACACATCTATATAATAATAAATCATATTAATAGAACTACATCAGTAGTAAACCATACTCTAAGAGTATCTATATATTTGTTTTACTATGTATTCTATATACTTTAGGAATATCTATATATTTACAAGTTAACAATGTATATGTTTATATATTTATAATTGAAATATTTTATTTATTTATTTATTTATTTATTTACACTCCAGATTTTAATCCCTCCCCAGTCCACCCTCTGACTGTTCCACATCCCATACCTCCTCCCTGCCCCCTGTCTCCACAAGGATGTCCCCACCCTCCCCACCCCTCACACCATGTGACCTCTAAACTCCCTGGGGTCTCTGGTCTCTTGAGGGATAGGTGCATCATTTCTGATTGAACACAGACCCAGCAGTCCTCTGCTGTATATGTGTTGGAGGCCTCATATCATCTACTGTATGTTGTCTGTTTGGTGGTCCAGTGTTTGAAAGATCTTGGGGGTCCAGATTGAGACAGCTGGTCCTCCTATAGGGGCCTCCCTCTTCCTCAGCTTCTTTCAGCCTTCCCTAATTCAACAATAGGGGTCAGCAGCTTCTGTCCATTGGTTGGGTACAAATATCTGCATCTGACTCTTTCATCTGCTTGTTGGGTCTTTCAGAGGGCAGTCATGATAGGCCCCTTTTTGTGAGTGCTCCATAACCTCAGTAATAGTGTCAGGCCTTGAGACCTCCCCTTGAGCTGGATCCTACTTTGGACCTGTCTCTGGACCTTCTTTTCCTCAGGCTCCTCTCCATTTCCATTCCCTGTAGATTTTTTCAGACAGAAAAAATTATGGGTGGGAGTTTTGGCTGTGGAATAGCAACCCCCTCCCTCATTTGATGCCCTGTCTTCCTCCTGGAGGTGAGCTCTATAAGCTCCCTCTCTCTACGACAGGCATTTCCTCTAAGGTCCCTTTGAGTCCTGAGAATCTCTCACCTCTCAGGTCTCTGGTGCATTCTGGAAGGTTCCCTCAACCTCCTACCTCTCAAGGTTGCCTGTTTCCATTCTTTCTGCTGGCCCTCAGGGCTTCAGTTCTTTTCCCTCACCCAATACCAGATCAAGTTCCCCTCTCCCAACCCCCACCCTGTCCACTTCTTCCCTCCCTCCCTCCCCATTTGTGATAGCTTTCTTCTCTCTCCCAAGTGTGACCGAGGCATCCTCACTTGGGCACTTCAGCTTGTTGAGCCTTTTGAATTCTGTCGATTATATCTTGTGCATTCTGTATGAGTTTTGTTGTTGTTGTTGTTGTTGTTGTTGTTGTTGTTTTGGCTAATATCCACTTATTAGTGAGTAGATACCATGCATGTCCTTTGGGGTCAGAGTTACCTCACCCAGGATGATATTTTCTAGTGCCATCCATTTGCCTGCAAAACTCAGGATATCCTTGTTCTTAATAGCTGAGTGGTACTCCATTGTGTAAATGAACCACATTTCTGTATCCATTCTTCTGTTGTGGGACACCTAGGTTGTTTCCAGCTTCTGGCTATCACAAATAAGGCCACTATGAACACAGTGGAACATGTACCCCTGTGGCATGGTGGAGCATCTTCTGGGTATATACCCAGGAGTGGTATAGCTGGGTCTTCAGGCAGATGTATTTTCAATTTTCTGAGGAACCTCCAGATTGACTTACAGAGAGATTGTACCAGCTTGCAATCCCACCAGCAATGGAGGAGTGTTCCTCTTTCTCCACATCCTTACCATCATCTGCTGTCACCTGAGAATTTGATCTTAGCCATTCTGACTGGTGTGAGGTGGAATCTCAGGGTTGTTTTGATTTGCATTTCTCTGACCACTAAGGACTTTGAACATTTCTTTAGTTGCTTCTCAGCCATTTGAGACTTCTCAGTTGTGAAATCTCAGTTTAATTCTATACCCTATTTTTTGATTGGGTTGTTTGGGTTTTGGTGGTTAGCTTCTTGAGCTCTTTATATATTTTGGATATTAGCCCTCTATTGGTTGTGGGATTAGTGAAGATTTTTTCCCAATTTGTAGGTTGTCAATTTGTCTTATTGACTATGTTCTTTGCCTTGCAGAATCTTTCCAGTTTCATGAGGTTCCATTTATCAATTCTTGATCTTAGAGCATGAGCCATTGGAGTTCTGTTTATGAAATTTCCCCCTGTGCCAATGAGTTCAAGGCTTTTTCCCACTTTGTCCTCTATTAGATTCAGTGTATCTGGTTTTATGTCAAGGTCCTTGATCCACTTGCACTTGAGCTTTGTGCAAGGTGACAAATATGGGTCTATTTTCATTTTTCTACATACAGACTGCCAGTTAGACCAGCACCATTTATTGAAGATGCTTTCTTTTTTTTTCCATTTTAAAGTATCTGTTGCATGTATAATTATTCCTTTAGAAAGTTTATTTTAAATAATTTCCTAAGTTTTTCTACTAAAAAATTTCTATCTACAATATAGGATCTCTTTCTAGTATTTATTCATGGAATGACTCCCCTAAGGAGGAATTTTGACCAAGATTGATTTATTTTGCCTAATATGATTAATAAATTATTATGTTCTCTTAATCTCTCAATGAATATGTTTATATACAAGGAAACTTGAACCTTTCATAACATTTATTTAAATATACTTATGTCTGCTTATGTAATCTTCAAAGTTGGTAAGGTTTTGAGTGTGTAGTAAAAAGATGCCTGGGTTTATTTATATATTTAGTTAATGAAAATGTGAAAGTCCTTTTTTTCTTGATCATCCTGAGTCTAAGTTCTGCTACAATGAAATTTTCTTAAATTATTTGCGCTCCTAAAACAAATTTAATGTAACTGATTCTTTTTCTATTTATTTTTACTTTGTGTGATATGCGTGTATGTGGAGATGCTTGTGCCATGGCACGTGTGTGAAGGACAGAGAAGAGCATTCAGGAGTTGCCCCTTTCCTTCCACGGTGTTTTGAAGCAGATTTTTCTTGTTTCTTCTGTGCTAAGTAGTTCATGGTAGCTGGTTTGTCAGCTTCTGGGACTAGAGGGTGGATTACTCCTGTCTCTGCATTCCACTGTCCAATAAGAGTGGTGGGATTCCAAAAGTGGGCTACAATATCCATTTAGATTTGTGTTCAGGGATTCCAACTCAGTGCTTGTGGCCTGTACATAACATGCTTTTTACACAAAGAACCATCTCGCTGGTCTTATAATTGGCTCTTTTAAATGGTTCAAATACCTAGGTTATCATCAGGTTGGAAAACACCCACATTAGAGGAAACGGTGAACAGATGTGTTGGCTAGAAGATTTATGACTACAAAAGAACTCCTAAAGTTCCAGTTTTTACATCAATCAACATACTGAACCTGAATAGATGAAGCTCTTATGCAGCATCAGTCTCTGGAAACTAATATCAGCTAACTGAGCCATACAGATGTGGCTGGTGCCATTTCCTATGCACTTCAGCTTTATCAGTTAGGAGTAGAGTCCTCTCTTCACTGGCCTGCAAGGTGTATTTATTCCTGATCTCTTTGTTTATACACTGTCCCTGATCCAGTCACTCACTATATGATATCTCAACAGACGTCTTTTTGAAAGTCTGCATTTAAGAACACTGACACCAGGACTTGAGGCACAGGTCTGAAACCTCAGCTACTCAAGAGACTGAGGCGAGAACACATGTTCAAGGCAATGTAGTGAAATCCTGTCTCAAAAAAAAAAAAAAATGGAAAAAGAAGGCCAGGTTGTAGCTTAGAGGAGATGCACTAGCATGTGCAAGGCCCTGGGTTCAATCTCCGAAAACCATTACTGAAAGAAAAACAACTTTCAAATCTTCTTATATGATACATGACACACGGAACAGTAACTGGCCCAACGATTAGTAAGTACACACTAGATGACAGGGTTGTTTTTATGGGCTCTAAGGACACAAGAATATAATTGTAGAACAAATAAGATCCCTGCCATCTACTAATCTTAGACTCATCACTTTCCTTGTCTGACTTCAAACTATTTCTTTCACCTTCCCCTCAAAGAACCATTATTTTAGTACTTAACCCCTTAGATGAATTTTTCTATTATTAAAATTTCTTACAGGTAATTCTGCAGTATGTAATTATTTTTTGGTTTGGCTTTCATCCAACATCATACTGGCAAGGAATGTCCACACTGTTCTGCATGACAGTAGTTCGTGTATGTTGGCTGCCATATACTATTCTGTCCAATAAACATAATTTATCCATAAAAATAAAAGTGAAGAAAATTGTGAGGCAACCTCGGGAGGTTTGGGTCCGATCTGGGTCATCTCAGAAAAATAATCAGAGCAGTTCATAAATAGTGCCTAGAATCTGACGGGACTGATTAATCTCTAGCACTCGTTTACAAAGTACACCATGTAATCAGCCTCAAAAGACCCTTATGAGGTAGAGCTTATTGAAATTCCCCCGCTGGAGAGGCAGAGATCCTTCAGGAGATCTTATGAGAGTCTTCCAAAGCCCAGGATTATAGAAGATGTAAATAATTGACTTGGGTTGGAGTCTTCAGTGGTTCATCTCTCTGGCTTTTAGGGGTGGATTTCTGGTACAGTAGCTTCTTTTGAGTTGTCCATACTCCTGTGTGTAACCCCAGTAATCCCTCTGGTTCATAGCTGTGGATTTAAATTGAATTCTTTCTTTGATCTATCAGTACCTGCTTCCTCTACGGTAAATGGACTTTCCTTTGTGTCTCCTTAGAAAATGTCATGCTTCAAAAATATTAATATATTTATGTATAGAGTATTATGAGCTTGTCAACAAGAAAAACTAGGAGTGAAGAATGGAGTGACAACATGAGACATTCTTGATATTTGCACCCTCTTCCACTGTGGTGTTGGGGGAGCAATCCAGAGCCTCACACATTCTCACACTGCCACCGAGCTATGGCCACACCAGACCTAATACTTGAATTTTTTTCATGTGACATATATTATTTCTTATTTGTTACCATTTTACCAAATAAAATTAGTTATGCTTCTTTGAAATTTTAGAAATGAACATGTCACCAAATAAATACTGAGAGTGGGAAAATGCTGCTGTGTCATGAAGAGCTGTTCCTCTTGATGCCCCTTTGGTTATGCCAAATGTGCTGTGGGCTGCATCTGGCATGTTCTCCTGCTGCACTTTATTTGAGCTTCCTTGCATCTCCATGCAAATAAAACAATAATCCTAGAGTTCAGTCATGCAATGTTGACTAATTTGTAGACTTGTTTTTCTATGAAATATATTAATAACAAAAAACTCATCCACTCCAAAACAAAAGCAGAGAGAAGAAGGAAGAAAAGAAAAGGGTGGGATGGGAGAGATGAAGGAAGGGAAAGTTATGTTGGCAGACAGAGAAGGAAGGAGAAGATACAGGAAGACCAGGAAAGAGAATCAGAATGAAATGAAAAACCAAAAAGGTGCATCTATGAAGGAAGACAAATTCATGAAACAGAAAAAGAGAGGGTTACAGAATGAATATGAAAAAAATTTCTTATTTCCATTGCTTCTTCTCTGTAGCCCCCATTGTTAGAGTAGAGCAAAATCTATCTTCTCGTTGGCTCTAATCAATTAATGACACCAGTTCAGAAGGTGAAGATGTCTGTCATTGAGTTCTTTCTTCCTTGGGCAGGACAGGAAAGTAGGACTCTAATTTCAACAACTTCATCTTCCCCACATATTTGGTTATAGTGGATAATCCCTCCCTTGTTTCCACTCCTCCTTCTTGCCCTCTTTCTTTTCTTAGAAAACCTGAATTTCTAGAGACTGGAGGAAAGGCCATCCAAGGACTGTCCCATGGGTGGGCACCAAACCACAACACTATTACTGATACCATGTTGTACTTACAGACAAGAGCCTAGCATGGCTGTCCTCTGAGAGGCTCTACCAGCAGCTGATTGAGACAGATGCAGATACTCATGGCCAAACATTGGACTGAGGTTGGGGACCTCTATGGAAGAGTTAGGGGGAAGGACTGAAAGAGCAGAAGGGGATGGCAACAACACAGAAAGAATGACAATATCAACTAATCAGACCCCACCCCCACCCCCAGAGCTCCCAGAGACTAAGCCACCAACCAAAGAGATGGTTGGTGGCTGCTAGCATATATGTAGCAGAGGACTGCCTTGTCTGGCCTCAGTGGGAGAGGATGTGCCTAATCCTGTAAAGATTTGATACCCCAGGGAGGAGAGTACTGGGGGGATGTGGTGGGTATAGATGGGTTCATGAGAGGGTGGGAAGTGGGGGAGGAGCCTGGAGGTGTGGGGAGCACCCTCTCAGAGGCAAAGAGGACAGGGTATGTCAAGTGTAGAACTCTCAGAGGGGGACCGGACTGGGAGCAGGACAACATTTGGAATGCAAATAAATAAAAATAATTACATAACATTTTTAAAAAGAAAAAAAAAGACTGAATTTCTGAATCTAAACTGTTGTATTCCCATGGTGGCAGAAAATTTTACCAAAGCCATTTCAGATTTCTACAGTTTTCTCAGTGTTTTTTGTTGTTGTTGTTTTGTTTTGTTTTGTTTACAGTTATAGAACCTCACATAATTTTAAGAATGATAGCAGAAAATTCGTCTGGGTGTGGATGTAGTGGACTTTGGGTCATTAGTTGTGAGACTGTGAAAGGCAACCTGGTTTCTGGTTGAGCTAGGTTTAAAACCCTGGTAACCCAGCCTGCAAGGAATGGTAGGCGTTTTGCCATTCTCCTAGACACCAGGCTCCTGATGTGAGGCTGCAGCTCTCCTCTCCACTCCACTCCACTCCACTCCACTCCACTCCACTCCACTCCACTCCACAGACCTGTGGAGTGTAAGTGTCAGTCATGTAAGGGCAACGCCCCAAGCCCGTCCACAGGTAGAGGACTGTATCACAGAGCCCATAGCCTCAAGATAGAACTCCATTTTCATGAGGTACCTAAAGTTCTGAAGGGCTTAGCCAATAAACTCCCCTTCCCAGACACTCCTCACCTGCCACCATGCGAAAGTGCAATACAGTTTCACTCATCACAACTCTCTGCTATGACAATAAATGCCTTAAAACCATGGACTGCCTCTTCTCATCAGGATCCCGGATCCACCTGGAGAACAATGAAGCAGGTCTTCTTCTAAATAGCAGTGTCTAATCTTCCACAGGATGCTTCTCAGTGCTCCCAGCCAAAGTCACCACCAAACCAAGGCTCCCACTGAGCAAGCCAAGGACTCTCTCTCCTCCTTGTGCTGTGAGACCTAGCTGGAGCTCTCTTCTTCTCTTTCCCCTTCAGCCCCAGGCTAGATCCAACCCATGGCCCCCACTCCTTCTCAGCTCTTCTGAGGCATCCAGCAGCATCTGGCGCATCCAAGAGTCTGAGGACCTGACATTCTGGCCTCCGCGCAGCCCCCCGCCCCCAGGATCGGGATCACCGAGTCAACTCTAGCAGTTCCCCAGGAACCTCAGACTGTGCTCCTCAACCCCTGGAGCAGGGTGCATGCAATCAAAAGTCCTGCCTCTTCAGTGGCCAGAGTCCCTAGCTGATGTGGGACACACCCATTTCACCCTCAATTAGTTGACACTAGCTATCCAAAATCATTGCCAAAAGATTTATCGTCCTGTATATATAAGCCTTTTGAAGTATCTTCTGCTACAAGATTACAAGTCTGAGGCCTGTGTCCATAGGTTGAGCCTAAGAAGCAGTAACATACAGACAAATTCTATTTCCATTGCAATAATAAACATGCAGAAGCTCTGCCTACATGCAAAAAAAATAAGTAAATATGGATGTATGGGGAGTGGGAGGGGTTAAGAGTGGGAAACAAAGGTGACTGTGATCACAGTACATTGAAATGTGTAAAAAAAAATGATCATTTTTTAAGTTTTAAAGCAAATTAATTAAATGTTTAACTCTAAAAATACAATGTAAACAAAATAAAACAAATCAAAAATCCAATAAAGGAAAGCATTCTTCTTATTGGGATGTGCTAAGAGCAGAAGAGCATTTTTTTTAACTTCTCCTGTAGCGTAAATTGATAGTCACTACCTACAACTTAACTTTTACCTCTGTGTTTCTAAGGAATGGGTTAATTTTATTCTGAAAAATAAAGTAAAAAAACCTTCTGGCTTTGATAGCATATGCTTGTAGTAGCACCATTGGAAGACTGAAGGGGAAGGATCAAAGTTCAAAGCCAGCCTAGGCTACATAGTGAGTTCTATGCCAGCCCAGGCAATTTTGTAAGATTTTATGTCAAAAAAAAAAAAACCTAACAAACAAAAAACTGAAATCAAAAGCTGAGAATGGGTTGTTCTCAATCCTCAGAGCCTCAAGAAACAAAAAGTTTAAAAAAAGGAAAACTGAACTATTAGAAACAAGTTTCACAGCTGCCTTGACTTTGTACATGCTGCTAATACCCAAATTCAGTAAATCATAGTCAAAGCTTCACAACTGAAATGGTCCTGGGGATTCTGCTCCATTTCAGTCTTCTCAAAATTGAATTGTTTCTGGAAAAACAGTGGATACAAAAGACTGCAATAAAAGTGTGTGTAGGATAGAGTTGTTACCACAGCAAATGTACAAAGGTCATGTATTAGACCCACTCCAGGAAGAAGGCCAAATCTGGTTCATCGTGGTGACTAATCTTGGTTGTCAATTTGACTAGATCTAGAATTAACTAGCAATCAAGCCAGAAGGCACAGCTAAGAGAAATTGTCTCTATCAGTTCAGTTAAAATGCAAAGACCCATCCGAAGTGTGGACGGGACCTTCTGTTGGCAGCTCAGACGAAAGGAAAACAGGAAAAGCATTTGCTTTTTGCCTGCTTGCCTTCACACTGTGCAGGGAAGCTCCTCCAAGCTGCTTGTGTCTTGCTGTGGCTGCTGCTGCCATTCTTCAGTGACATGACTCAAGTCCCATGGTGAAGGACCTCCAACTTCTTCCACACTGCCCAGAGTGCTTAGTTGGCAAGTAACTAGTCATAATTCTATAATAATCATAATAGGACTGGAGCACAATATAAGACAACAAAGTGATAGATGGGGGCTGCAGATGCTGAATTCTAATAAATTGCAAAAACAAAGCAAAAAAAGCAAAAAAAAAAAAATCAAATTGACCCTAAAGAGTTGTTACACAGGTCTTATTACACTTAATTTTTCCTTTTTTAAAAATGTTACTGGAGATCAATGTAGGCCCTTGCTTAATGCTAGGCAGTTACCTCTGAACTCTGCCCCTTCTTTTTTCTTTTCCACACGTCTGTGAGATCCCAGTTATAGTCATCCATTTGTCATCCCTCCCATTGCAAATACTCCTGCCTAGACTGTGCCTTCTTCTTTCAAATATATCTGAACTCCCACCTATCCTTAGGAGCTTCTCTTTTGACACCAGGCTCCGCCCCTGTCTGGCACCCACTACATTTGCATTGACACTATTGCTCAGCTCTTTCTGTTTATCCCCCCTTGCCAAGTCCTTAATTAAGAACTGGCTCTGCAAATTAGAATACCCAAGATACATTNTGCAAAACACAAGAAAACCAAGAAGGATGACCATCATGTGGATACTTCATTCCTCCTTAGACTAAGGAACAAAATACTCATGAAAGGATATAGGTACAGAGACAAAATTTAGAGCTAAGATGAAAGGATGGACTATCCAGAGACTACCCCATTCGGGAATCCATCCCATCATCAGCCACCAAACCTAGATACTAAGGCACATGGCAGCAAGATTCTGCTGAAGGGACCATGATATTGCAACCTCTTGTGAGGCTATGCCAGAACCTGGCAAACACAGAAGTGGATGCTCACAGCCAGCTATTGGATGGAACACAGGGTCCCCAGTGGAGGAGCTAGAGAAAGTACCCAAGGAGCTGAAGGGGGCTGCAACCCTGTAGGTACAACAACAATATGAACTACCCAGTACCCTGAGCTCGAGTCTCTAGCTGCATATGTAGCAGAAGATGGCCTAATCGGCCATCACTGGGAAGAGAGGCCCCTTGGTCTTGCAAATTTTATATGACCCAGCACAAGGGAACGCCTGGGCCAAGTAGTGGGAGTGGGTGGTTAGGGGAGCAGGGGTGGGAGTGGGGGTATAGGGAACTTTCAGGATAGCATTTGAAATGCAAATAAAGAAAATAATAATAAAAAAATTAAAAAAAAAAAAGAACTGGCTCTGCTACCTGTTCCCAAGTTACCTTCTAGGCCTCTTCAGTGGTGTGGTAAATCTGCAGAGAAGCGGGACTGCTTCTCTGTTGTACACATGCCTTGTATCTTTGCCAGAAGTGAATTACACAGTAATCCACTTAAAAAAAAATACCCACACCAAAGTACAGCATCAAATGAATGTTCAGTGAAAAACAACAAACCATTCAGTTTTGTAACATTATGTCTTAATAAGCAAAAGGAAACATCTATGATATTAATTTATTACACATATGTTTTAGTGTAGCATTTGACTGCTGATAAGCCTGTTTCTTCAATTGGTGTAATTCCTGGAGAAAAAATATCAGTGGCATTTTTTCCTAGTCACAATTGTCTGATTCTTGTATATTGTCTTTCACTTTAATCTGAAAATGAAGTATTCAACATCACCCAAACATAGCTATCCATTTGTCAAATATTAATCACATGCTATGTCCGAGCAGGGTTTGGGGTATAAGGAAACATAAATAGACTAAAGCTTACGTTTTGTGGAGAAGAAGATTAAAATAAGTATATAAGGAAATAAAGTATTATAACTGTTATCAGATTAATGAGTTGGTCCTTCTTGATGTAAAAAACTTTAAAGAGATATGCAGAAGACAGCAGCCAGAACTGGTGTGCAGACCTACTGTCCTAGATACTTCAGAAGCTGAGGAAAGAGAATCTTGAGTTAAAGGCCTACCTTGACTACAGAATAACTTGAAATTCAGCCTGGGCAAATTGTCAGACTCTCTAAGTGAGACACATAAATAAAACATAAAATGGATAGAGAATAGAATTCACTGGACAAGTGCTTCCCTAGTTTGTATGAGGCCCTGCCTGGGTTTCATACCCAGGAACAGGGCCGGGGAATGGGGGGAGGACAGAATAAAATTAAAAACAAGAGAAAGCCAATGGTAGTTGTTAAAAACCAGGACTTCTAGGTAGGTCTGTCTTCCCGGTAATCTGAGCTCTGGGATGATCAATAGATTAGGAACATGTGT
Source organism: Mus pahari (assembly GCF_900095145.1). Lineage (NCBI taxonomy): Eukaryota > Metazoa > Chordata > Mammalia > Rodentia > Muridae > Mus > Mus pahari. Next base: position 73,563,660 of record NC_034613.1, on the reverse strand, counting down.
TCAAGACATTCCTGGGCTTCATAACAGAAATAACAACAAAATAAAAACTTATCGAACTTTAAAACTAAATAAACCTGAATTCAAATTCATTTCTACCACCTACTGTATGTTTTTGAAAAAATTATGCAATTTCCCTTAGCTAGCTGGCTCATATTTAAGGAAATGAAAGTTCTCTCTACCTTGAGAATTATATCATTCATAAAAATATTTAACATGGTATAGATACAGAGTAGGCTATTAAGGTATAGTAGATAGTATGATTATGGTGATATATTGAAACTAGTGAATAAAATTTCTGAATGATTATTTAAAAATAAGATCTCCTTGCATAATAGTATATGATATGAAAAAATATATTCTTTCACTCTACACATACAAATATAGAAAATCCTAAAAATTTGTTTATCCCAAACCCCTCCTTCTGAAAGTGAAATTCCCATCACCACCACAGAGGCCACCATGGCTACCTAGAGTCTGGCTGATGAAGACTCACTGGAGGCTTCCGGTCTGAAAATTGCCCTCTTTCAGCTCAAGGTAGCACCTTGCTCTTCGATGCTTGAGAACAGAAGCCTACTCGTTTGTTTCAATTTGCAACTATTTTGAAGATTCACCTTAACTCTTTCTGGTAACTTCTGGATTTGCTTCCCTCATTCCATCACAGAGGGAACCTATTCCCCATAATCATAAACATGCTCCCCAATATTCTTTCAAAAGTCTGCTTCCTGGCAAACCTAAATCAAGTATGGGTAAGACACTGTCATTGAACAGGGTTGGCAAATATCATTGTAAACAGCCAGATGGTAAAAAAAGGAATATTAAGCTTTGTTGTGTCATATGTTCTCCACCATGTCTGTTCGACCATTCTTATGTAAAAGCAGCCACAGACTATATGAAATATAAACAAAAAACAAATAAATAAAATCTAGTAGGCAGCATGGGATATGTTATAGAACTTGCCTATCATGAATAAGGCCTTGAATTCTATCCCCAGCACTGCCAATAAATAAATAAATAAATAAATAAATTCTAGTTTATATACACTGAATTTCAATTTTAAATTTCATATAATTGTCACATGCTCTAAAATATTTTTGACTTCAGCTTTGGGGCTTTTAAAATATACTAAAATTAAAAATAATAAAACATGCCAAGTGTGATATGGTGGTACATGCCCTTAATCCTCCTAGCATGTGGGAGGCACAGGCAGACAAATCTCTGTGTGTTAGACACCAGTCTGGTCTACATAGGGAGTTCCAGGACAGATGGAGCTACACAATAAAGAGGTCCTCCCTCAAGAAAAAGAAAAGGAAAAAAGGAAAAGAAAATAGAAAGGGAAAAAAGAAAAGAGAAAAAGTAAACCTATCCTTAGCTCACAAGAGTCCAAAGCTATCATAAAGTTAGATTTGACCGATGGCTCATAGTTTTCTAATTCCTGAGCTGAATAAAAGATCAAGACAGTAATGCATGTGTAAAGCTACTGTTTTAGTAAACAAATATACAGAAATTAAAATTATGGAGTCCTTGGTCTTCTATGGAACATACAGAAGACCTTTTTCTGGCTCCAGGTCAGAAGAACTCATGAAAAAGGGAAATGGGGGGAAAGTATTCATAACCCTTTTGAACACCACAGCACCATGAAAATCACACTTAGCAAAATAAAACAAAATGCTTCAATGTTCACGGTCGGAGGTTTTCTGTTGAAAAACTGCTATCTCTATCTCTAAATAGAATTAGGAGATTTAAGTCATAGTCTTGTGGCTGTGCCTTTTCATTTAAAATAAAAACACATCCAGATTTGATGGTACATGCCTATAATACCAGCACTTGTGGAATAGAAGCAAGCGAATAAGGAATTCAAGATCATTGGCTACGTAAGGATTGCAAAACCAGCCTGAGCTAATAGTGCCTTGATGCAAAAAATAAAAAATTGTTTAAACAACTGAGATTTGTTTGTCATTCATTTAATATTTATGAAGAGTATACCCAAATGACTTACTGATATAGCATAGAGGAAAAAAGATACAAGCTTATACTTGAAAAAAATGTCAGTCCACCTGAATTTAACAACCATCTTGTAGTCCACTTCTTTCCAGAAGAAACAACCTAGATAAATGTATATAAATAGGAAACAGATGTTTAATTCCCAATTCTCAAATCCATTGACTTTCTACCTTGCCATAGTGTTTCCTTTTGCTCCTGATTTGGCTTATCTTCCAGTTTCAGTACTTCTAAAATTAAATCACAATGCCTTCCTTCTCTCTGTGATCATTTTTATTTTTGCTCTGATTCTGTATGAACTTGCCCTTGAAACCATTCTTTTGGTTTCTCTTCCTGTTGCCTTCCGTATGTGATTTCTCAAACTGTCCTTTACTAGTTGTTAATTCCCTTCCATAATTCCCTCCATCACATCCTCTGATCAAATGAATACAATAGTGCCTTGGGATTGACAGGAATAAGGGAAATTGACAGGAGCCTTCTCTATGGAGTTATATTGCTATACTGAGAAATATGAAGACTAGGGGTGCTGATCTCAGATGATACCAACTGCAATAGGTGGCTAATAACTATGTCCTTGACTTTTGAAGTATCCAGGTTCTTCTCTTTAGACACTTGAAGACTAATTTGATCTACATTCGTCATGATGAATTCTGATGCCAGAATCTGGGTAGGAGAACTGTCATGAAACACTGTGTCCATAATGTATTGCTTATACAACTCCACCACCTTCTGCTCCAGGTACTCATTGAGTACTGCATTTGAAATAGGCTTCTGCATTTGCAGGCTGCTTTTCTCTTTGATGCTGGTTATCCTCCAGTAGGATGAGTACCGCTGGATAGGTTTGAGGGGAAGTTCAGTGAGCTGAGTGGAAGTAGAATCCTCCATGGACAAAGAAATCTCAGATGACTTTAGCAAAGGACCATCTTCAAAGCTGCTCTCAGAGGGGAAATTTGCCATTACTGAGTTAATGGCCATCACCTGTCCCCCTGCAATATGTAAGTCATTATAATTTTTGCAAATACTTTTACAAGAAGGTGGAACCAAGTAGGTCTCCCTGATCACGTCTCTGCATATACCAACTGCAGCTAAGGTTGGACTTTCAAATACAGGGTTGGTGTTTGCCTGAAGCACTGTTCTGCTCTGGCTTCTGCTGTGCTGACTCGCCCTTGCATGCACTGATGAAATAAACTTCCCAGAGGATTTACAGCTCACATAAAGACTTTGAACTTGGGTTTCATCCACAGAGGAATATGAAAGTGCAGCAACAGAACTTGTCTTTTCGCCCTGGTCCCCAGCCACCGGTTCATTATAAGATGCACAATTCCAATGAATGTCATTCCAGTAGGTAAGTCCACTGAGATATCCTTCAGATAGCATTCTGAAAAGAGAATTCATGAGAAATAGTGGGAGGAAAGAAAGCTAGAAAAAAATTAACTTACAGTTGCTATATGAAAAATGAAAGATGATAAATTAATTCATTCACTCACCAGACTATCACTCACTGTATACTTAATGTATACCACACCTATGTTATATGCTGGAGATACAAAGAAGAAAGGATCATTCTTCTCTTATGAAAGAAAATAAACTGGATACACATAATTGCAATAATACTGGGGATTATAACAGTGGTAGGCACAAAGGTAGCATAAAGAAAAGGACTCTCACATAGCCAAAGGCATAAAAGAAAGACTCACAAGATGTGGCTTAAGGCATGTGGCAGTGCAGCGCAAGCATAAAGGGTAAACAGAAGTTGGGGCTACCGATATAAAATTATAAGAAGACACGGTGGCATGGCCTATTCACTACAAAATAAAAGCTGAGAAGAAATGGGACTGGTACAATAGCATAGAATATGATTACAAAGGGCTGTAGGAATTGGAGAAGAGAATTAGGTTGTGCCCCAGAAAAAAAAAGTGGAGACATTGCTAGCTGGAGAGCAATGTGGCTAGTATGTTATGAGGAAAAGACTGAAGAAATATGTGGCAAATTCTACTAAAACAAGAACTGTAATGTTGGTCAATTTAAAAAAATTTCTTTCCTGGGGTCTAGACAGCAATCAGGATATAGGAGGGATTCTAAATATGTTTGGTACATTGATGAAACTATTGACAAGAATTTTGAAACTAATTTATGAGTGACAAATTATGAAAGACTAATGTTTCCCCTTACCTTTTAAGGCTATGTTGGATTTTTCTTTGTATTCCTCTCACATCACAGAATATATCCTAGAAATGTCTACACTCAACTGACAAGTTTACCTCTACCCTAGTTATTAAATTCTTTCCTGACAGTAAGCCTTCCCACACTTTCCCTCCCCCTTCTAGGTCTTTAACAGTTGTCATTGAAGTCTGGGGTGGAGAGAACAAGCCAGAAACCAGCAGCTGCATTTTCTAAAAAAAGGAACACACTGGCATTCCTGGAATTTGAGCAATGGGCGACAGTGAGGAGAACTGGTTGTCTTTGATCGCAAGGGCTTGGCTACTGAAACAGACCTGTCGATTTGACACTGAAGATGAAAAGTCAAAAGAAGTTTCATTGTTAAAGGTACACAACGTTATGGTTTTTAAGTTTTAGCCCTTCTTTTATATTCATGCAGTTTTCCAAGTAACTAGAATGTTCCTTTTATAAATTGTACAAAGATAATGTTAAAAGTATCTGTATTTTTTGGAATTATTTCCAAAGTATATTAATCAGATTCACCAGTTGCTTAAATGTAGGCAAAGTTAATATGCAACAGAAAGGTACAAAGCTAAGTTTTCAACTAATCTGTGAATCATAATGCTTGTATTCTTAGTATAAGGACAAAAAAGGAAACTACGATACCAATCTTAAAGAAATACTTTCAAAGTACAGTTCTAACCTCAATAAAACTAGTTTCCAGATGAAAAGATAAATTTTAAACACATGAAAGAATAACTAGCCAGGCAACGAAGATGACCATAAAGGCTCTAGTAGTGATAAAGTTGTTTCCCCATCCTATCCCCACCAGGCTGTAGCATGCCATTCTGCTTACAGGCTCAATATCACTGTGAATCATGGCAAAAGTTTACTGTTGACTTTGGAATTTCTATATAAATTTTAGAGCATCTTGGCTGGGACAATGTAGAGAGAGTCTATACCCAGGCAAACAGAAACTAAATGTCAATCATGGAGCTATGCATCCATAATCCTGGCACTTAGGAAGTCGAGGCAGAAGGATCTGGAGCCTAAGCCCCATCATGTCTCATATAAATAAAAAGGAAAGAGAGAGGTGAGTGTACCGCAATAATAATAAAATGATTTTTGAGATCATATAACTTGAAATTTTGAACTTCATAATCTAACCCCAGAACCATTAAAAGCTTAGGGCATAATATTTTTGGATCAGCATTATGAAGTCAGGAACCAACTGCCCTGTCCAGAAAGGCTCCTGGGATGGACCTGACTAGAGTGTATCGGGAAAAGACAAACACACAGCAGAGAAACACAAATAGAAAAACTGGGGTCGGGTGGACCAGGCTTTCTAATGGAAAAACCATAGCACCCCCAGGCAGGAGCTCAGCGTGTTTATTATTGTGCTGGCTGGTCTTGTGTCAACTTGACATGCAGGCTAGAGTTAGCTGAATAGAGAGAACCTCGATTGAGTAAGTGTCTCCATAAGATTTGCTGTAAGGAATTTTCTTAATTAGTTATTGATAAGGGAGGGCCCAGTGCATTGTGGGTGGTGCCATCCCTGGGATGGTGGTACTGGGTTCTATGAGAAAGCAGGGGGAGCAAGCCATGAGGAGCAAGCCAGAAAGCAACATTCCTCCACGGCCTGTGCATTAGCTCCTGCCTCAGGGATCCTTGCTTGTTTGAGTTCCTGCCTTGACTTTCATCTGTAATGAACAGCACTGTAAATATGGAAGCTGAATAAACCCTTTCCTCCCCAACTTGCTTTTCAGTCATGGGGTTTTGTCACAGCAATAGAAAGCCTAACTAGGACAATTAGATAGAGTTGAACAGAGATTTGGCATTACTGCATATGGCTGAACAATGAAGGGTGGGTGATTCTGTACAGATAAAGAAGAAGGTGTTGTTTATGGCATGTAACTGAAAGAAGAAAACTGATTTAGCTAATCCTAGTAGGAACAGTCTCTATAAGGGAAAAGCCTTCAGGCTGTAAGTATCTGAAGGAAGAAAGCTGTGATAGACATTTTCTGCATACACTATCAATGCCCACACTTGGACACCCAAAGAAGGCTTTGCCATTTTCTTCTGGTCCTAAGGTTAAGGTCTTTGAGTTGACTGTGCCCATGCCAACAACACATGTTCACTCAGGCAGAACTTCACTTATTCAGGATTTCCTTTGCTCTCCATACCCTAGTCCCCATGGAGAAAGTGAGGAAACAGGAACTCTCAGAAATTCTCTCATGCCTAGCAAGATGCAAATCAGACAGGCACATGATTCATATAGACATGCAGTCCTGAGGCTACCTTATCAAGTCTCCTTACAAACTGGAAAGATGTTGAAAGCCTGTACAACTGAACGATGCCTACAGTTGGAATAGAAATATTGCAAACAAAACTACACAGAGAACTAACCAGTCTTGACATGAAGACATTGCCAAGGATATGAGTGTGATGACATGGTGAAATCAAAGCAATTCTCTACATATGCCCATTCCTAACTGATTATCTAGTTCTACATATGAGCATCCTGGAACTCAGAGATAAGACCTGGGAAGAGGGAGCCACTGAGGTAAACCTGAGAGGCAAAGGAATAAAAAAGGCAAACTACACAGTTGCTAAGGACTGATGCAACTGTAGACCAGAACATCATGTCACCATTCTATCAGTGGGGAAAAAAAGAACAGAATAAACATGTGTTTACCTCAAAACACAGTTTGTATAAACATAATCTACCAAGACAACCACCGACTAACTGTTGCTCTATCATTCTCATTTTATTATCAATATATTTTATATTATCATTACTATAGATACTGATACCTCCATGGGCTGGGGGGATGAATTAATTTGACACAACTGCACAAGAACCTGAGTCCAGATCCCTAGCATCCATGTAAAAGTGCTGTGAGATGAAGACAACTGGTTACCAGGACAACCTGGGTTACAGAAAGAGGTCATGGCTTGTTGGGGTCTCTCACCTCCACTAACCACTCTCCCTCTAAACATTATATTGCGCCCCTTGCAGACGCACAGGATTGCCACTGAAAAGACCTCCCCAGATCTCCCAGAATGCAGCGTTGTCAGACCGCCCTACGTTGTCGTCATCACCGCCCACTGTCTCCGCCCACTGTCGCTCAGACCAACCACTAACTTCATCACCGCCCACTCGTTCGGACCTGCCTACTGGATCACATCTGCGCTCAAGATTGGACCACGCCATAGAGAGAGACAGAGAGACTCGGGGAGGACTAAGGGTTCTTCCTTGTCCGATTAATAAAAATATGCTCTGATCAGCGCAAACCGCCAGGGCATTCATTTCCTTGCAGCCCATTCTCTCTTAGGATGTTTAGCTCTTCAGTACGAACCCAGTCCAAAGTGTTTTCTGCCCACGCAGATACACACAGTGGCTCAAAGACAAAAATAAATAAATAGATAGATAGATAGATAGATAGATAGATAGATAGATAGATAGATAAAATCCCACTGATTCCTCCAGCTTAAGAAGCCTGCACTCAACCCATAAGCATATTTGCTTTCAATTCCTTATCTTATCCTGTCTCCGAATTCTTTCTTTGATGGTAATGAAGACTTGAAAATACAGGGTAAAGATCTCAATCTGATCCCTTTGAAAGTTCCTTACCTTCATCATCTGCAACATTCTGAAGGGATTAAACGTTGACTGACAAAGAGTAGTTCCTACATAGGAAGCTATGAACCCAACTTTGAGATAAAGAAGCAAAGATTCCAAGATTCCAAAGAACAGAATAGGCATAAGTGTGTGTGTGTGTGTGTGTGTGTGTGTGTGTGTGTGTGTGTGCTTCTATCTCTCAAATTGTTGCCAGCAACCCCCTCCAGGGCACTAATATCCAACATACCTAACAAATTCAAAGGAAGTGGTGGCGCATGCCTTTAATTCCAGCATTTGGGAGGCAGAGGCAAGCAGAATCTCTGTGAGTTCAAGACCAGCTTGGTCTACAGAGCAAGTTTCAGGACAAAGAGGGCTACATGGAGGAACAACCCTACCTTGAAAAACAAATGACCAAACAAACAAACAAATGTACAAGTGGGGCTGGAGAGATGGCTCAGCAGTTAAGAGAACTGACTGATCTTCCAGAGGTCCTGAGTTCAACTCCCAGCAACCACATGGTGGCTCACAACCATTTGTAATGGGATTCAATGCCATCTTCTGGTGTGTCTGAAGACAGCTACAGTGTACTCCTATACATAAAATAAATAATTATTTAAAAAATGTACAAGTAAAGAGAACAGAGAGTTACCAAAAGAAGGACAACACTGTTAGCCATCAGGGAACTGCAAATTCAAACTTCTTTGAAATTCTATGATAACCTACCCAGAATGGCTCTCATCAAGATATCAAACAACAAATACTGCCAAGGGTTTGGGTAAAGAAGAAACATATGTGAAGGTTAATAATGGTTGCCAATTTGCTAGGATCTTGAATTACTTAAAAGACAAACTTCTGACTGCACACAGAATGAGAGCAGCTGTCTCCTGCTTCTCTCCTGCTCCTGCTGCCAAGACTTTCCCACCATGATGCACTAAACTCTTGAACCATGAGACAGAGTACATCCATTCTCCCTTAAGTTGCTTTTGTCAAGACATTTTGGCACAGCAACAATACAAGTCACTAATGCAGAATCTGAACTGGTACAGCTACTCCATACAGAGGTTCGTTTAAAAACTAAAATGAGATTACTGTATGAGCCAACTACAGCACTCCTGAATATACACCTGAAGACCCTGATGTCAGTGTACCATATAGATACTTGCAAATTCATATTTATACTGTACTGTTCACGACAGCCAATGTATGGAGTTAGGTGCATGATTATCCTTTAACAGATAACAAGATTGTGTGTAAGTATAAAAGTGTTTTACTCTGCTATAAAGAATGACAACGTGATACTCACAGGAAATGAATACAAGTGAAAAGCAGTATGTGAAGTGAAATAGATTCAGAAAGATGAGTCATTTTTCCTATATAGATTTAAATTACAGAGAGAGAGAGAGAGAGAGAGAGAGAGAGAGAGAGAGAGAGAGAGAGAGCATGAAAGTAGAGAGGTGGGAAATATGACTTAGAGCAGAAGGGTAAACCAGAAATGGTAATGGATTACATGATGTCTGCGAGAGGAAGGAGATAACCAAGGAGCGAAGTGGGAAGGAAATCGCAGTGGGAGGGTGGATGAAAACAAAAAGGTAGCTTTCCATATATGTGCCCTAATGAAACACATATTTGTATGCTAACCAGAGTGTCCAACATTCTCTTCTCGCACCCTCAGACACTAGGCACATATGTGTTACATATACATACATGCAGGCACTAAACTAAAAATAAACTTTTTTTAAAATAGGACTGATGAATTAACTCAGTGTCATAGTACTTCCTTGCCTAGCAGTTGCAAAGTCCTGGATTCAATCCAGGTTCCACAAAAGAATAAAAAAAAAAAGAATTTTAAACTAAAGAAAAATATTTTAGAGTAACTAAGAAGAAACAAAAAGGTGATACTTCCTGTACAACTTCCTGTCAAAAGTGACCTTCAGTGGGCTTTGAAGTACAGGACTCACTTAACAATACAGTGGGCAGGTCACAGACAAGAGGGAATAATAGCAACATAGTGAAAAAGTCTCTCTTGCTACTCTTATGTTTGGCAGTCTGTGATGTGTGATTTTTCAGAGTCACACATGCCTTGAGAGCCTTTCTTGAAGAGCCTGTCTTTCTTTCCTCTGTTCCCATTCAGATAGATTCCAAATCTCCCATTGTGTATCCCTCCACTCTTCAGATTTATCCATCTGATGTGGGAAAGGCTTCTCTCAAGGTGTGGGAATATTTATGAAAAGCACTGATGATCTCCATGCCTTCATAATAGTGAAGAAGTTTGTTATTTGTGAAGAGATTTGTTAGTATCTTAATTATGATAAGTAGAGTTTACACCAGTTTAACTGAGCAGGGTACAATCCCAGCATTTGGAAATTAAAACCAGCCTCTGCTACAGGCGAAGACTGTCAACAACAACAAACAGCCATTCGTGTATATGAAGCCAAGTGCAGATTAGTAAAGTGAAAATTGATCCTAGTATCTAAGGGTAGATTCATCCCCTGGGTGGGAAGTGTGAGAAATAGCATCAGAGAAATCCATTGAAAGAGACAAGGCTGAAAGCCTTTCATTGAACTTCAGGTAATGCTAAGGACTTCTAATAAAAAAATCCTAAATCAAAAATGCTCCCATGTTTTAATGATTTTTACTGCCAATATGACATCATAAATGGACAATTAATCTCATGTCACAGTTCAGGAGCACAAAAAATATTGTATAAAGTTGTCTTCGGTGTCAGTGTATATGTACAAAATGATACATAAAATTTGCATTTCCTGAAAGATATCATTATGGATACACAAATAATTCAAAATCTTTAACAAATCTCTTCTGGTCCCAAGCATTCAAGATCAAGGATTCCCTATCTGACATTCAAGGAAACATTTTCAGGGTGTATTGAAGTCTAACAGTAAAGGTCAAGATGAATGAACGTGGGTGAGATCGACAGACTGTCGCTAAGGATACAAGCTAGGAGACTGCTGGGTTCATTCTCCACCTGACACAGGAGCTGAGATCAAGGCAACAGGCGAGTCAGGGAATAAATGGGAGGGACCAGGAACCAAGCATGGCAGAGTACTCCCATATTCCTAGCACTTGGAATATAAAAGCAGGTGGATCAAGAACTCAAGGTCTATTTTGATTCCATAGCAAATATGAAGCCAGGCTGAGCTACGTGATACTGCCTTGAAACTTAAACAAATATAAAAATCATCAAAAGCTCCCAAATGTGGAAACGAAGGTGAAAAGGGGGACTGAAATCACGTTGGAGCCAGGTTTGGTGGCTGAGTTGCATAACGCTAGCAGGGGAAGATCTCTTCGACTTTGATGCTTGCTTAGGTGAACGTAGTAAAAATCAGCCTCAGTAACATAAGCAACACCCCTGAGCCTGGATATTTTGAGATATGGCACTAGTGCTGTCTGAAATGGGGCTGGGGGCACGGTTAGCTTCGTTCCTCTTAAGCCTACAAGAGATGGGATATCTGAGTACAAATATCCATGTCTAGGGAATGCCAGTACGATGAAGTATATCCATAAGGCTAGCACTTGAGAGACAAACACAGGAGGAGGCCATCTCCATTTCTCTGCTATGATCCAGACTAGCCAGGACTCTATCGAGAGACTATGTCTGAAATGACAGAGGGAGAGACTAAAGGAGGGAGATTGATTCCACCAGGGAGGCAAGTTACTACTTAAAGTCAATAATGAAATCAGCTTCCAAAAAGAGGAAGTCAGGGGCCTCAGAGAATAACTGGTATTTGTAATAATGCCCCACAATGCGCACCACATTGCCTTGCCGCAGATCTTTGTAAAGACTGCAGGAGTTTCAGAAGTACTGAATAGATCCCGTTTTAGTTTCAGGTGTTAAAATTGAGCAGCTTTGGAACAATTCATCCAGCGTCCCCGAGGCAGTCAGACACTTTCTGCCAGAAAACAGAATTTACAGTTACATTATCTAACTTTTCAGACACTCGACTGCTTGTGTGTAAACTGAGTATTCCATTATCTCCAGACTGTTCTGAAACTTGACTATTGCCTGAATTTAGGAAGAGGGCTAGTGAATTTACCTAGAATCTGATGTTTCTGAGAACTGGCAGCAGAGGGCAGTAGAAAGCACAGCACAGACCTTTCTGAAAGAGTTATGAAGCTGTGCAGACTAACGCTGCACAGGAATTAGAAACAGAAATATACAAAGACAATTGGTTTGAGCTGCACTTTACAGCCCAAGCCTATAATACCAGCACTCTGAAAACAGACACAGGAACACAGCTGTGAGTTTGAGGCCAACTTGGGCTACATAGCAAGACCCTGACCAAAAAGGTCGCAGGTAAAGCTGTTAAAACAGTTCCTCAGGTAAAAACATTTGCTGACAAGCCTGATGACCTCACTTTGATCCCCAGAACCCACTTGGTAGAAGGTGAGTACCAACTTTGGCAAATTTTCTTCTGAGCTCCACATAAGTGCCATTATATGAACACACAAATAAATAATAGATGGATAGATTATTGTAACTTAGTTTTTAAAGATTATTTCATCTTATAACTACAAATAAACCACTAGAATGAACACAGTGTTATGAATTACAGAATCCATAAAAATTCACAAAACAGAGAATGAAAACTTCCTGGGACTATTTTAGTTTGTTTCTAGCATTTTTCTTAATAATTTTTATTGCCTATGAAATGTAAAAAAAACTATCATGATATCTCAAAAGCATACTTAATTTTATTTGAGTCACTGTTTCTAATGGATTAAGTTGTTCATATACCTTATTGCTTGAAGTTTTATTTCTTATCTTAGGGAAGCTTGTTCTCTCTCTCTCTCTCTCTCTCTCTCTCTCTCTCTCTCTCTCTCTCTCTCTCTGTGTGTGTGTGTGTGTGTGTGTGTGTGTGTGTGTTTAGATTCTATCACTGGTTAAGTGTGAAAAGAAGACATTCAAGGACATCTGCTGATTAGATGTTCTAGGCAAATTTAGCCTATATTAATCATTACCAGACAGTGGCATACCAAAATTAGCCTGGTTTGCAAGTTCATAAACTAGAAGTATGGGCTAAAGTACAGTACTTTGTTCAATCATTTACTTGGTTTTCTGAAGAAACTTGAATATAAATTCTCCCTTCTAGATCTCTATGTATGTGTCTGTATACATTTATCATGAAACTCTTGTTATAACTTCTGTATATAGACATGCATTTGACTTACACTCTAGAGCAGAAACACAGGATCAAAGAGAAAACCTAGTGATAGCACATATCTAATCCCAGCACTAGGGAACCAGAGACAGGAGGATCAAAAATTTAAGGTCAAATTTGTCTACAAATTCTAAGCCAGCTAGGACTACATAATGAGAACCTTTATAAACTACAAAAGAAAAACAAAGCAAATAGAGCTAAAGAGAAGGGACTTTGTAAAGGGGACATCTAAAAAATGCCTGTTAAGGATAGCAAATATTTAAGGTATTATAGGTCATACAGAGTCTGTTGCAATTCTGCTATCATAGAAGAAAAGCAGGCACAGACAACATGAAAACAAATTGTTATGGCTGTGTTCCAATTAAACTTTATAAAAACAGAGTCCTGGTCCGTGGTTTGGTTAACTTTGACCTTAATCAACTACTAAGTGTAGTAGCATATTCCCAACACTTGAAGAACTGCTTACTTCAAAGTGAGTCTGGGCTAGATTATTATAAGTTTCAGACTAGCTTGTGCTTTAGAATAAGACCCTGTCTTAAAGATATAAAACAACAAACAAACCAAAGGCAGGTACAAAAGAACTTGGTGGAGCATACCCTGACCCTATGCATTGGGAATTTAAGTCTTAAGATCATGAGTTCAGAACCAGCATGGACTTAATATAGAGACCTGATCTCATGAGAGAGGGGGAAGGAAAGAGAAGGAAAGAAAAGAAGAACAATAGGAGGATACAAAGAAAAAACAGGAAAAGAAGGGGAAAAATGCAGATAGAGTAAATTGGATCAGACATCCTGATAACAACTCTTCTTTGGTTACTTTCTATATTTGACTTTTAATCTTTCAACAATATTGGAAATTTAATATTATCATAGCTGTCAAGTGAGGAACTGACAAGGTGATAGATGACTATAAAAAATGTCCATTTGAGGGAAAAAAGGGGAGGTAGCAGGAGTAGCAGGGCCGTCCATGGAAATTACGAGAGGATATCATCAACATGCGTCATATACATCGATGACAACATCAAAATAAATTGTGTTAGTATATGGACTATATAGACTATTTAATTAATACAGTATATGTTACCAAAAGGTGTATGTAGGAAAAAACTCCCCTTCCTAGGTCATACAGCTACTGTCTACTGAAAGCCAGGTTGAAGCCCATGTTTGTAATCTCCAAAGCCTGTATTTAGAGCAGATTGTTCTGCTGCGTAGTTGAAAGTAGTTAATATCACACAGTTATGATACCAAGAACTTTTGTTCTTCCAAGAAAATGGTAACACCCCTGACTTCAATTAATAACAACAGCACTTGCCAAGTAAAAGGAAGAAGATGCAGTGACATCTATATTTTGTATGTCAATGCTCATTGATAAACAACTTATTCTCCATCTTTGAATATAACAATATTAACGTTTTCCTTAACTCGTCCCAATACTGTAGCCTAGTATTTCATTAGTCTTGATTTTACAACCACCTTCCACAGGTAATTTAATTTTACCAATGTACTGTTTACACATCAACCAAACATGTAGATATGTCAGGCCCTCATGATGTGTGTTCTGCCTGCTTAACCTCATCTCTGCCTGTTCACAACAGGACTGAAGACCCTGGCTGTGCTGAGCCTATCCCAGGTCCACTTATCCCAATTACCATCCTTGTGATAATTTATTCTGCTGTCCTGAGAGCTTAGGCTGTAGAGTTATCTCTGGCCTATCTCCCATAATTTTCGGGTCTCACCTCAAACACATAACAGTTCAGAGACTCTTTCTAAATTAGAAAAGGATGCTATGGGGCTGGAGAGATGACTCAGTGGTTAAGAGCACTGACTGCTCTTCTGAAGGTCCTGAGTTCAAATCCCAGCAACCACATGGTGGCTCACAACCACCCATAATGAGATCTGACGCCCTCTTCTGGCGTGTCTGAAGACAGCTACAGTGTACTTACATATAATAAATAAATAAATCTTTTTAAAAAAAAAGAAAAAAGAAAAGGATTCTACGTTCATCTTTTCCTTATTGCAAGATAGTTACCAGGATTACATGGGATGTTAATAAAAACCCAACCAATGCCATCACTAAAATAATTGAAACTGTGTGTAAGAAGGGAGTGATGGCAATAGCAAAGAGAGAGATTGCTGATTGGTGTGGAAGGGAGGCATTTGGAACGGTAGTGAGTTAGGACATAGCTTCTCTCTTGGAAAATACTTTCAGTAAGGACAAACTAAGACACTGGAAGAGGCTGGACTGAGATGGGTACAAAGGATACCTCCAGTGACCAAACACAAATAGAGGCAGTGAGTTGGAACCACCACCCAACATTCTGTTGTATAATCTGGTAGGAAAAAAAAAATCAAAGTAAAATGGATGCTACTTCATAGATGATCTTGGGCTAGTGCTCCCATTTGCCATCAAGTCTGCTAGTATAAATTTATCACAGCTGTGTGTCATAGAATACACCTGTAATCTCAGCACTCAGTGGTCAGAGATGAGAGAATCAAGAGCCATTCTTGATTACATAGTGATATTAAGACCAGCATGGGCTGTAAGAGCTTATCTCAAAATAATAAGAAACAGTAGCCTTTAGACAGTTGTGACAATTTTACCTGTGTCAACATCTACAAACTTCTTTCATTGTAGTAAATCTCTTTATTATAATGCATGCTTATTTTTTTCTTGTTTTGTCACTATGTGCAATATTGGATAGGTAGGTGTCTGTGAATGTTTTCTCAGGCCAGATTTTGAACAGCAAACTTACTAGAATACAGCTAGTATTAAATTGAATTTTGGTGTTCAGGTTGCAGGGTCTTATATAGCCCAGGCTGACATGAAGCTCATTACACAACCAGAAACAGTCTTGAACTTCTGATCTTCCTGCCTCCACCTCCCGAATGTTAGCCTAAGCGACATGCACTACAGGAGTGATAACACACACTGGTAATCCTAACACTGGGAAAGCTGAGGCAGAAGGATCAAAAGCTTAGCCATACCATGAAATGAGCTCGAGGCCGGCCTGACTTCATGAGACTCTGTCCCAACAGCTCAAAAAGTATAACCTAAAGAAAATGTCTGTTCTTTCTGGACATGATGGCACACATCTATAATCTTAGCACTGAAGAGTTGGGGCAATGAGTATTGTTTGCGATTCTAAGCCAGTCTAAGCCAGTCTAGTCTATGTAGCAGGTACCAGGCCAGACAGAGCTATAGAAACAAGCTGTCTCAAAAACAAAACAAACAAACAAAATATAAACTCTATTCTTTAGAGCTAGAAATAATTAATGGCTTAATCTTATATTTTAGATTATGTCCTGAATAGTTCATCTTACTTGTCCGTATTTCTTTTGTATTATTAATGTGTGTGCAAATACATGCATATGTGAAGGTGCTCATGCCTGCAGAGGGTAAAGAAAAAGCTTGCATGCTATTTCTCAGGCACTGGAAACCTTGTTTTGTGGGACAATGGATTCCACTGGCCTGGAGTTCACCAATTATGCTAGGCTGGGTGCCCAGAGAGCCCTAGGGTCTCTGCCCCTCACCTGCTTTGGGATTACAAGGGCACATCACCATGTCTCATTTTTATTCAGATTCTGAAAACCTAATTCAAATGCACAGCAAGCAATTTATCTACTGAATTTTCTTCACAGCCTTATTAGCCTTTTTTTTTTTAAAGTCAGCATATAAAGTAATGGGTTTCTTTATCAGACATTCATACATATATGATATTATACTTTGTTCTTGTTAATCCCCATCCCCTACTGCCTTCTTCCATCCTTTCTGCCTGCCTGTTGCTGATCCTATTTCTCTCTCATTACCCTGCCTCTCCCCCAACACTCCCCTCTTAAGGTTTCTTTTTCCCCCCTCACATGACCTTTTTTTTATTTATTATTTGCATGTGCGCACGCGCGCGCATACACACACACACACACACACACACACACACACACACACACACAGAGGCACACAGGCACACACCTACCCAAATGGCAGAAGTTACTACAAACACCCTGATTTCATTCTTCTTTACAGTGAAATGAAATTCCATCATGTATAGCCACTGCATTTTCCTTATCTAAATATTGGCTGATGGACATCTAGACTGGTTCCATTATTCCGCTATTATAACTAATAAAACAAGAACTAAGGATGTGCAAGTATCTCTGTAGTATACTGCCTTACAGGACTTCAATTATATACCCAGGAGTGGTACAGATGAGTCATATATTCTACTTTTGGTTGTTTTCTTTAAGACAGGGTCTTCAACCTGTGATGATCCATCTGCCTTGGCCTTCTAAGCTCTGCGATTGCATGTATGAGTCGACACACTTGACTTTTATTTTCAGTTATTTGGAGTACCTTTATACTGACTTCCATAGTGGAGTCACAGGTTTACAATCCAACTAGAAGCACGGCAGAGTTCATGTGTCCCAGCATTTTTTACCAGAATTTGCTGCCTTTTTTTTTTTTTTTTTGATGGACAGGAATGAGGTGGATTCTCAATTCAGCCTTAATTTGCATTTCCCTGACTCATTCAGTTTTCAATTCCTTTTATAAAACAAAATTTATGATTAACTATTCTTCTGCCACACATTTTTTTCAAGGCAGGGTTGTATACTGGGTGACCATATACATTGCACTCAAGATGCAGCGGCTTCAGGACCACCACAAGTTCAAAGCCAGCCTGTACTACATAGGAAAACTGTCAAAAATAAAAGAATAAAGAAAAATTCATCTTTTTCTATACTAATTTGACTATACCAGTAAATAATTTTGATTTCAAATGCACTGGTATCGTTATGTTAAAAGACAATAACTACATTCAAAAGTTTTACCTGATTATGAAATAACATTTCAGAATGTGTGGACTTTGGTACAGAAGTATTAGCAAATATATTCTTTGAAAGTTTTGATGTTTCTTTATAGTCTTCCTTACCACTTCCTACATTTGAAAAATCAAACCTATGAGCACCTTTTAAAAATATTTTAAATATACTTTTAGATAAAAGAGATTTTCAAAATAAGAAACAACTTTTCTGTTCATAAATTCACACCCCCCCCTTTTGATATAAGGTCTCATTCTGTAGCCTGGGTCAGCCTGAGACTCACTACACAGCTCAAGCTGTCCTTGAATTCACATCAGTAGTCCTGCCTCAGCTTCCCAGGTTTTCGGATTACAGGCATGAGCCCCCACCATTGGCTTGATCTTACATTTTTCAATGCCATAATTATATTATTATTATGTAAAACGCTGCTTATGTTCTTAGAAAATATACACTCAAGAATTTATGGATGGTATGTGCAATGAAGCCAACAACATACTCTCAAAAATATCATAAAAAGGAGAGAGACAGAGAGAAATGAGAAAGAAACATGGCAAAATAATGTGCCAAATTAATGTACTTGATGGAGATGTGGATGCTCACTGTACAGGGTACAGAAAAGCATAATTGTTTGTTTCTTTATTTTTCTTTTTATTTAGTTTGGTTATTGAAATGAGGTTTCTCTGTGTAGCCCTGGCTGTCCTAAAACTGGCTCTGTAGACCAGGCTGGACTTGAATTCACAGAGGTCCCCCTGCTTCTGCCCGCTAAGTGCTGGGATTAAAGGCCTGTGAGCTTGAAGAGTATTACAAATCTGTTAAATATTCATGTCACAATTGATTGCTTTAAAGATGATGTTCACGTGAGTGTGGTGGTATATGCCTTTCATCCCAGCACTGGAAAGGTAGAGGCAGGAATAGCAGGCTTTCCAGATATGTCTCAGTCACTTAGGGGTTTCAAGGACAGTCTCTACTAAATGAGACTCCATCACATAAAACCAAACAAGAAATATGGATGTTTACACAGTTTTCAATACTCTTTATATCTATAAAAGCTTTATACCTAAAAAAAACTTGGAAACAATTTTTCCAGACAGGCTCATGTTAGAAATGCAGTAGAGTATCGATATGAATAGTTGAACCAACCCAAGTCCGGATTCAAGCATAGACAGATGATGTGCACAGAAAGAAGGATGTTTGAGGTAACCAAAAAAAAAAATAAACAAACAAAACAAAAAAACGAATAAAGCAAATTTCATGTACCCATGCATTCCTGTCTTTACTAGCAAACAAAGGTTTTCCTAAAATCGTCCAGATAACAGGTTGAAAAGCAGTATCACTATAAACCATATTCACTTTTAATATTTCCTGCCACATAGAACAGCACTATCACAAGCTTGCTGAACTGATTCATTGAGACTGAAATTAAATGGGAATATAATACATTTTTTTCTCTTCTTTAAGTCATCAGCACAACTGAGGTCAAGAGCCATGGTGTTCCTGCATACTCCGCTTAAGTTGTTAGGCCTTCTCGTTAAAATGTAGAATCTAAACAGTATATCAGTAGCAAAACAGAACTAACCAAATCATAATAAGAAAGGGTTTGAAGGCTGAACACAGTAGTACTGGCTTGTTATCTCAGTAATGAGAAGTCTGAAGCTTGAAATTGCTACAAGTTTGTAGACATCCTAGGCTACATAATATAATTTAAGGTCATGAAGGGCTACACAAATAGACTTTGTGTCAACACACACACACACACACACACACACACACACACACACACACACA